>NW_024037723.1:0-1000 GCF_015832195.1 Motacilla alba alba
CTGCAAACTGAGACCTGGAAGGTGGGTTGGTGTGTTTTGTTTTCCTGGGCAGAAGCCTTTGTCAGTCCCAGGTAGGCCCTTGGCCCTTCAGGGCCGGCTGCCTGCTGGATCTCCACGAATATCAAGATGCCGCCCAGGGACAAGCTGCCACCTGTGCCAACTCATGCTGCTTTGAGAGTGCCCATGGAGCTCTGCAAACTGAGACCTAGATCATAGTGTTGCTGGTTTTGGTTCCCCGGGCAGAAGCCTTTGTCAGTACCAGGTAGGCCCTCGGCTCTTAGGAGCCTGCTACCGGCCCGATTTCCACGAATATCATGATGCCGGCCAGGGACAAGCTGCCACCTGTGCCAACTCGGGCTGCTTTGAGAGTGCCCACGGAGCTCTGCAAACTGAGACCAGGAACGTGGGGTTATGGGTTTTGTTTCCCCAGGCAGAAGCATTTGCATTACCAGGTAGGCCCTTGGTCCTTCGTGCTGGCAGCCTGCTGGATTTCCACGAATATCAAGATGCTGCCCAGGGAAGTGTTGCCACCTGTGCCAAGTGGTGCTCATTTGAGAGTGCCAATGGAGCTCTGCAAACTGAGACCAGGAACGTGGGACGGTGGGTTTTGCTTTCCCGGGCAGAAGCCTTTGTCAGTCCCAGGTAGGGCCTTGGCCCTTAGGAGCCTGCTGCTGTCTGGATTTCCACGAATATCAAGATGCTGCCCAGGGACAAGCTGCCACCTGTGCCAACTCGGGCTGCTTTGAGAGTGCCCATGGAACTCTGCAAACTGAGACCAGGAACGTGGGTTGGTGGGTTTTGCTTTCCCCGGCAGAAACCTTTGTCAGTACCAGGTAGGCCCTCGGCCCTTCGTTCTCGGCTGCCTGCTGGATTTCCACGAATATCAAGATGCCGCCCAGGGACAAGCTGACACCTGTGCCAACTCGGGCTGCTTTGAGTGTGCCAACAAACCTCTTCAAACTGAGACCAGGAACGTGGGGTGGTGGGTTTTGCTTTCCCG
>NW_024037724.1:0-1000 GCF_015832195.1 Motacilla alba alba
CAGCATCAATCACTGCTCAAAGGGATACACGCTGTAGACCTGGAGAGCGATCATAGAATAGGACACAAAATGACTAGTCAGAAACAAAACGACTGCTAAAATGGGGTAAGACTCTTGTTTCCAGATGGGGAGGTAAAAACTCACAACTGCAGCCAAAGAAAAATGCTATTGTCTCAACATGGCAGCAGCTTCACGTCGAAGACCTGGAGAATGGTGCAGCTGCAGCTGGAAGAACAGAGCTGGCGGTGAAATAAAGCTTGTGGGTCAAGAGCTGAAGGAGCTGAAATCACTGGGGCTCAAGCTGTCATCATTGTGTGTCCGGGATCGGGGCTGAACACGCCAAAGGAGCCATAGGGCTGGCACACAGACAGTAGTGCTCTTGCGCCAAAATCACTGTGGGCCTGGGACGCGCATGCTGGGGCAGGCTACTGTGACTGAAGCTAGAACAGGACGTGTGGAGGGCAAAAGGGGGCTGCAACACTGCGCCTGAAATCCCCGGCGATGGCAGCACCCTGCCTGGCTCTGTGATAGCACTTCTAGGGATGGAGCCGTAATCACTGTGGGGCTGGGATTGTGGTATAAAATGGAAGAGAAATTGTAGACCTGAGAACAGCGCAGTGGGCTTCAAAGCAAAGTGATGAAGGGACTGGTACAGTGACTGGGGATTTTTGCGTGGCAGCTGAAATGATGGTGGGGTTGGCACACTGTTGGTGGGCTGGGCTCAGAGAGCCTCGGGCGGGAGCTGAAGTGCTGCAGGGCAGGAGCCAAGAGCAAGATGCTGCCCTTTGAAGCTGGAGAATGGTGCAGCTGCAGCTGGAAGAACAGAGCTGGCGGTGAAATAAAGCTTGTGGGTCAAGAGCTGAAAGAGCTGAAATCACTGGGGCTCAAGCTGTCATCATTGTGTGTCCGGGATCGGGGCTGAACACGCCATAGGAGCCATAGGGCTGGCACACAGGGAGTAGTGCTCTTGCGCCAAAATCACTGTGGGCCTGGGACACGC
>NW_024037725.1:0-1000 GCF_015832195.1 Motacilla alba alba
GAGCCGCTTCCTCGCGCGCTGCTGGTTGTGCCAGTGGCTGTGCGCCCCCGTGCGCTGCTTCGGGCGAAAGACGCCCGCGAGCGGCACTTCGCCCTGGACAGCTCCGTACCTCCGGCTTCTGTCTCTCTCGTCGTCTGCATCCTAGCCAAAAGCTTCTCCATGACTTCTCGCCGAGAGAGAAAGTGTGCCAGCACTGCAAACATCTTCCCATCTTGCTTGACGAGTTCACCCAGTTCTTTGCATCTCGCAGCACAAAGAGACCCGCAAGAGTTTCCACGGAGTGTTGCAGGGGCACTAGCAAGATGCATTGCAAAGTTGTCCAAAAACTTCTTCCATTCGCATGCTAACGTGATTTTAAAAGGCATGCGAGGGGTAATCCACCATCCCGCAGCAGTTCGAAAGCTGCGCACACAATGCTGGTTTTGTGCGGCTTGCTTCTTCACCTCCTGCAAGCTGCCGGCTGTCCGTCTACCGAAGGCGAAAGAGCGGCTTCTTCGCGCACTGCTGCTTGTGCCGGTGGCGGTGCGCTCCGGAGCGCTGCTTCGGGCGAAAGACGCCCGCGAGCGGCACTTCGCTCCGGACAGCTCCCTACTTTTGGTTTCTGCCTCTCACGTCGTCTGCATCCTAGCCAAAAGCTTCTCCATGACTTCTCGCCGAGAGAGAAAGTGTGCCAGCACTGCAAACATCTTCCCATCTTGCTTGACGAGTTCACCCAGTTCTTTGCATCTCGCAGCGCAAAGAGACCCGCAAGAGTTTCCACGGAGTGTTGCAGGAGCACTAGCAAGATGCATTGCAAAGTTGTCCAAAAACTTCTTCCATTCGCATGCTAACGTTATTTTAAAAGGCATGCGAGGGGCAATCTACCATCCTGTAGCAGTTCGAGAGCTGCGCACACAATGCTGGTTTTGTGCGGCTTGATTCTTCACCTCCTGCAATCTGCCGGCTCTCCGTCTACCGAAGGCGAAAGAGCGGCTTCTTCGCGCACTGCTGCTTGTGCCGG
>NW_024037726.1:0-1001 GCF_015832195.1 Motacilla alba alba
GGCAGCATATTGATATTCGTGGAAATCCTGGTGCCAGCCTACCCCTAAAGGACAAGGGCCTACCTGGTACTGACAATGGGCTCTGCCCGGGAAAACAAAACTCAGCACCCCACGTTCCAAGTTTCTGTTTGCAGAGCTCCATGGGCACTCTCAAAGCAGCCCGAGTTGGCACAGGTGGCAGCTTGTCCCTGGGCAGCATCTTGATATTCGTGGAAATCCTGCTGCCAGCCTGCCCCTATGGGCCGAGGGCCGACATAGTACAGAGAAAGTCTTCTGACCAGCAAAACAAAAGCCACCAGCCCACGTTTTTGGTCTCAGTTTGCAGAGTTCCATGGGCACTCACAAAGCAGCCCGAGTTGGCACAGGTGGCAACTTGTCCCTGGGCGGCACCTTCATATTCGTGGTAATCCAACCTGCAACCGGCCACAAAGGGCCGAGGGCCTACCTGGTAATGACAAAGGCTTCTGCTGGGGAAACAAAACTCAGCACCCCACGTTCCTGGTCTCAGTTTGCAGAGCTCTATGGGCACTCTCAAAGCAGCCCGAGTTGGCACAGGTGCCAGCTTGTCCCTGGGCGGCATCTTGATATTCGTGGAAATCAAGCAGGCTCCCTGCCCTTAAGGATCAAGGGCCTACGTGGTACTGACAACGGGCTCTGCCCGGGAAAACAAAACTCAGCACCCCACGTTCCTGGTCTCAGTTTGCAGAGCTCCATGGGCACTCTCAAAGCAGACCGAGTTGGCACAGGTGGCATCTTGTCTCTGGGCGGCATCTTGATATTCGTGGAAATCCTGCTGCCAGCCTGCCCCTGAGGGCCGAGGGCCGACATAGTACAGAGAAAGTCTTCTGCCCAGCAAAACAAAACCCACTACCCAACGTTCCTGCTCTCAGTTTTCAGAGCTCCATGGGCACTCTCAAAGCAGCCTGAGTTGGCACAGGTGGCAGCTTGTCCCTGGGCGGCATCTTGATATTCGTGGAAATCCAGCAGGCTGCCTGCCCTTA
>NW_024037727.1:0-1000 GCF_015832195.1 Motacilla alba alba
TGGGCGGCATCTTGATATTCGTGGAAATCCAGCAGGCTCCTGGCCAAGCAGGGCTGAGGGCCTATCTGGTACTGCAAATGCTTCTGCCCGGGGAAACAAAACCCACCACCCCTCGTTCCTGGTTTCAGATTTAAGAGTTCCATCGGCTCACTCAAAGCATCTCAAGTTGGCACAGGTGGCAGCTTGACCCTGGGCAACATCTTGATATTCGTAGAAATCTGACTGCCAGCCTGCCCCTAAGGGCCGAGGGCCTACCTGGTACTGACAAAGGCTTCTGCCTGGGGAAACTTAACTCACCACCCCACATTCCTGGTCTCATATATCAGAGCTCCATGGGCAATCAAAGCAGCCTGAGCTGGCAAAGTTGACAGCTTGTCTCTAGGCGGCATCTTCAGATTCGTGGAAATGCTGCAGCCAGCGGGTCCGTAAGGGCCGAGGGCCTACCTGGTACTGACAAAGGCTTCTGCCCGGGATAAAGAAACTCACCACCCCACCTTCCTGGTCTCATTTTGCAAAGCTCCATGGGCACTCTCAAAGCAGCCGGAGTTGGCACAGGTGGCAGCTTGTCCCTGGGCGGCAACTTGATATTCGTCAAAATCCAGCAGGCAGCTGGCTCTAAATGGCCGAGGGCCTTCCTTGTACCGACAAAGGCATCTGCCCGGGAAAACGAAACCCATGACCTCATGTTCCTGGTCTCCATTTGCAGAGCTCCATGGGCACTCTCAAAGCAGCCCGAGTTGGCACAGGTAGCAGCTTGTTCTTGGGCGGCATCTTAATATTCACAGAAATCCCGCAAACAGCAAGCCCTTGTTGGCTGAAGGACTCCCATTTACTGTGCAGGCTTCTATCCAAGGAAACATAACTCACCTCCACATATTCCTGGTCTCAGTTTTCAGAATTACATGGGCACTGTCAAAGCTGCCCGAGTTGGCAGAGCTGGCAGCTTCTCCCTGGAAGGCATCATGATCAACACAGTATTTAAGAAGGCAGCTGACCACGG
>NW_024037728.1:0-1003 GCF_015832195.1 Motacilla alba alba
GGGGCTTTTTCTAAACTGTTTTAGGATTCTTTAGCATATTTTGAAGATCATGGTCAGGTTCAGAGGAAACACCCTCTGAAAAGGCAAAGTTTTAGGACTGCCATGGAATGCTTCAGAAAGGGACCTGTGGTGGCACAGTGGGCTGGGTCCCATGCAGCCGGTCCAAAGGCTGTAAGTTTTAGACCCAGCTAAGTTGTTGTGGTTAGGGTTAGATGCTCTCAACTTTGGTCTGGGAGAAATTCTGCACAGAAAAACTCACCTGTAAGACTCTGCCCAAGATTGCTTTCTCATCTGCCTCACGATCGTCGTGAAAGAAGACTGAGACCACTGAAAGAGAGAGGATCCTACATCCTGGTTTGGTGGGGGTTCGCCAAGTTCCCGGGACTGGAACTTGAGTTATTGTACCTCACGCTACACTGCTCCCAGTGAAAAGGACAAGGAGCATCTTGACCTTCCTTCACCTGAACAATGGCCTGGAGTTTTCCACCCCCAAGCCTGGCTGGACTCTCTTCTGGAATTACCCTTTGGTGGTCTCCACAGAAGACCCTTCATCTACTCTACAACCACCATGGCAGATGGACTGAGATGGGAGAAACCACTCCCTCTAAGACTGAGACATGAAACCCCTATGTGGACAAGACTCTTTTTCTCCTCAAGGACTGGAACCTGTAATCTGGGGGGAGGAGGGCAGTGTGAGTGTGGAGAACAGCTAATCGAACTGATCATGTTTGCCTGCAGGCAGTGAACCAGGAAAATAATAGCTCTCCCCACTGTTGAGAACATAAGACTATTGTATTCTTTCCCCCCTCCTTCCCAACATTCAACATAAAAGGCCCCTCAAGTCAGCTAGCCTTTCGAGATCTCCCCAACGTAAAGGCGACTCCTCGACTGGACACCGACTGGACCTCGAAGAATTGCATCGCCTCTATGTTGGTAGATATACCTACTCTGTCTTTCCTTCCTTTCCTATAGGGTTCTTCTTTCTCTCTCTCTCTCTCCCCCC
>NW_024037729.1:0-1000 GCF_015832195.1 Motacilla alba alba
CTGCCCCTAAGGAACAAGAGCCTACCTGGTACAGACAAAGGGCTCGTCCCGGGAAAACAAAACCCATAACCCCACGTTCCTGGTTTCCGTTTGCAAGCTCCATGGGCACTCTCAAAGCAGCCCGAGTTGGCACAGGTGGCAGCTTGTCCTTGCGCGGCATCTTGATATTCGTGAAAATCCTTCTGCCAGCCTTCCCCGAACGGCCGACGGCCAACCTGGTATTGACTAATGCTTCTGCCTGGGGAAACAAAACCCACCACCCCACGTTCCTGGTCTCAGTTTGCAGAGCTCCATGGGCACTCTCAAAGCAGCCGAGTTGGCCCAGTTGGCAGCTCGTCCCTGGACGGCATCTTGATATTCGTGGAAATCCTTCTTCCAGCCTTCCCCGAAGGGCCTAGGGCCTACCTGGTACTGCAAATGCTTCTGCCTGGGGAAACAAAACCCACAAACCCACGTTCCTGGTCTCAGTTGTAAGAAATACGTGGGCACTCTCAAAAGAAGCCCGAGTAGGCACAGGTGGCAGCTTGTCCCTGGGCAGCATCTTCATATTCGTGGAAATCCAGGAGGCAGACGGCCCCGAAGGAACAAGGGCCTACCTGGTACTGACAAATGCTTCTGCCCAGGGAAACAAAATTCTCAAACCCACATTCCTGGTCTCAGTTTGCAGAGCTCCGTGGGCAATATGAATGTAGCCCGAGTTGGCACAGGTGGCAGCTTGTCCCTGCGCGGCATCTTGATATTCGTAGAAATCCTTCTGCCAGCCTTCCCCGAATTGCTGAGGGCCTACCTGGTACTGCAAATGCCTCTGCCTGGGAGAAGAAAACCCACCACCCCACGTTCCTGGTCTCAGTTTGCAGAGCTCCATGGGCACTCTCAAAGCAGCCCGATTTGGCACAGGTGGCAGCTTGTCCCTGTGCGTCATCTTGATATTCCTGGAAATCCTGGTACCAGCCTGCCCCGAAGGACCGAGGGACTACCTGGCACTTACAAAGGCTTCTGC
>NW_024037730.1:0-1000 GCF_015832195.1 Motacilla alba alba
TGGGCTGGAGGCTTTTGTTTTGCTGGTCAGAAGACTTTCTCTGTACTATGTCGGCCCTCGGCCCTTAGGGGCAGGCTGGCAGCAGGATTTCCACGAATATCAAGATGCCGCCCAGAGACAAGCTGCCACCTGTGGCAACTCGTGCTGCTTTGAGAGTGCCCATGGAGCTCTGCAAACTGAGACCAGGACCGTGGAGTGTTGGGTTTTGTTTCCCCAGGCAGAAGCATTTGCAGTACCAGGTAGGCCCTCGGCCCTTCGGGGCCGGCTGGCAGAAGGATTTCCACGAATATCAAGATGCTGCCCAGGGACAAGCTGCCACCTGTGGCAACTCGGGCTGCTTTGAGAGTGCCCATGGAGTTCTTCAAACTGAGACCAGGCCTGTGGGCTGGCGAATTTTGTTTCCCTGGGCAGAAGCCTTTGTCAGTACCAGGTAGGCCCTCGGCCCTTCGGGGCCGGCTGCTTTCTGTATTTCCACAAATATCAAGATTCCGCGCAGGGATAAGCTGCCACCTGTGCCAACTCGGGCTGCTTTGAGAGTGCCCATGGAGCTCTGCAAACAGAAACTAGGAACGTGGGGTGCTGAGTTTTGTTTTCCCGGGCAGAGCCCATTGTCAGTACCAGGTAGGCCCTTGTTCAGTAGGGGTAGGCTGGCACCAGGATTTCTACGAATATCAAGATGCCGCCCGGGGACAAGCTGCCACCTGTGCCAACTCGTGCTGCTTTGAGAATGCCCTTGGAGTTCTGCAAACAGAAACTAGGAACGTCGGGTGCTGAGTTTTGTTTTCCCGGGCAGAGCCCTTTGTCAGTACCAGGTAGGCCCATGTTCCTTAGGGGCAGGCTGGCACCAGGATATCTACGAATATCAAGATGCTGCCCAGGGACAAGCTGCCACCTGTGCCAACTCGAGCTGCTTTGAGAATGCCCTTGGAGTTCTGCAAACTGAGACCAGGAATGTGGGTTGCTGAGTTTTGTGTCCCTGGGCAGAAGCCTTTGTCAGTAC
>NW_024037731.1:0-996 GCF_015832195.1 Motacilla alba alba
CGAGTGCAGCCGAAGAGCCGAGCGTAGCCGGGCGTAGCCGAGAGTATCCGAGTGCAGCCGAAGAGCCGAGCGTAGCCGACGGTACGAGTGCAGCCGAAGAGCCGAGTGCAGCCGAAGAGCCGAGCGTAGCCGACGGTAGCCGAGTGCAGCCGAAGAGCCGAGGGCAGCCGAGTGTTGTCGAGAACAGCCGAGTGTAGCCGAAGAGACCTAATATAGACTACAGACAGCACTACCCATCCATAGACATTTGAAATGGGAATGGCAATGTAAAAATAGGGCATGTTTTCAAAGTAAAATGCTGTTTAAAAGAAAGGCGTTCTTTTTGGCTTGCATTTGGGTAGAGGCAGGGGTGTTATTTAAATCATAATAGTAGTGCCGTGCCTCTCCCGTTTCGTCCCCTTTCGTCCTGTCCCGTCTCCCCGCCTCCCAGCCATACCAGTGTAATTAAGCAAAACAGAGATATAAATATGGAAATGGGAATATAAATTGTAGATATAAAATTCAAATAAAATAAATATAAATAAAGAGAACATGCAACATAAAGAACTTTGTATTATATCAGGAAGATATTATAATGTTTTATGTCCATTAGATGTTTATGTAAAATATAGAAATACAGATTATAAACAGCAACGTCAACGATGTAAAAATAGGAATATATTATAAATATATAAAGATATATAGAAAAGGATAAAGTAGAAATAAATACAAAATAACAGAACTAGATACACTTCATATTACCAATAATACTCTATATATCTTCTTATATTGTAATATATTATGTGTAATATATAATAGATCGATAACTATAGTATATCCGTATAAGATATATAACAAATTGTAAATTGAATATAAATATGAAGAATATAATATAAAAAAAATTAAATAGGGATAAAAATGAAGGCTTTGTTTTTTTTTTTTTTTTTATATGGTTTTAGGCAGCTTTTTAATTTTACATGTATAACAATTATAAAACTTGAAATCTAAGTATAGAAA
>NW_024037732.1:0-1000 GCF_015832195.1 Motacilla alba alba
ACCTGTGCCAACTCGGGCTGCTTTGAGAGTGCCCATGGAGCTCTGCAAACTGAGATGTGGAACGTGGGGTGGTGGGTCTTGTTTCCCGGGCAGAAGCCTTTGTCAGTACCAGGAGGGCCCTTGTTCCTCAGGGGCAGGCTGCCGGCTGGATTTCCACGAATATCAAGATGCCGCCCAGGGACAAGCTGCCACCTGTGCCAACTCGGGCTGCTTTGAGAGTGCCCACGGAGCTCTGCCAACTGAGATGTGGAACGTGGGATGGTGGGTTTTGTTTCCCCGGGCAGAAGCCTTTGTCAATACCAGGAGGGCTCTTGTTCCTCAGGTGCAGGCTGCCGGCTGGATTTCCCCGAATATCAAGATGCTGCCCAGGGACAAGCTGCCACTTGTGCCAACTCGCGCTGCTTTGAGGGTGCCCACGGAGCTCTGCAAACTGAGACCAGGAACCTAGGGTTGTGGGTTTTGTTTTCCCGGGCAGAAGCCTTTGTCAGTACCAGGTAGGCCCTTGTTCCTTAGGGGCAGGCTGGCAGCAGGATTTCCACTAATATCAAGATGCCGCCCATGGACAAGCTGCCACCTGTGCCAACTCGGGCTGCTTTGAGGTTGCCCATGGAGTTCTTCAAACCGACACCATGAACCTGGGGTGCTGAGTTTTGTTTCTCTGGGCAGAAGCATTTCAAGTGCCAGGTAGGCCCACGGTCCTTAAGGGCAGGCAGCCTGCTGGATTTCCACGAATATCAAGATGCTGCCCAGGGACAAGCTGCCACCTGTGCCAACTCGGGCTGCTTTGGGAGTGCCCACGGAGCTCTGCAAACAGAAACCAGGAACGTGGAGTGGTGGGTTTTGTTATCCCAGACAGAAGCCTTTGTCAGTACCAGGTAGGCCCTCGGAATTTCAGGGCTGCCTGCCTGCTGGATTTCCACGAATATCAAGATGCTGCCCAGGGACAAGCTGCCACCTGTGCGAACTCGGGCTGATTTGAGGGTTCCCACGGAGCTCTGAA
>NW_024037733.1:0-208998 GCF_015832195.1 Motacilla alba alba
TGCAAACTGAGACCAGGAACATGGGTTGACGAAATTTGGTTCCCTGGGCAGAAGCCTTTGTCAGTACCAGGTAGGGCTTCGGCCCTTTCTGGCCGGCTGTTCGCTGCAATTTCACGTATATCAAGTTGCCGCCCAGGGACAAGCTGCCACCTGTGGCAACTCGGGCTGCTTTGGGAGTGCCCATGGAGCTCTGCAAACTGAGACCAGGAACGTGGGCTGGTAGGTTTTGTTTTCCCGGGCAGAAGCCTTTGTCAGTACCAGGTAGGGCTTCGGCCCTTTCTGGCCGGCTGTCCGCTGGATTTTCACGTATATCAAGATGCCGCCCAGGGACAAGCTGCCACCTGTGCCAACTCGGGCTGCTTTGAGAGTGCCCATGGAGCTCTGCAATCTGAGACCAGGAACGTGGGTTGACGAAATTTGGTTCCCCGGGCAGAAGTCTTTGTCATTACCAGGTAGGCCCTCGGTCACTCTGGGCCGGCTGCCCACTGGAATTCCACGAATATCAAGATGCCGCCCAGGGACAAGCTGCCACCGGTGCCAACTCGGGCTGCTTTTAGAGTGCCCGTGGAGCTCTGCAGACTGAGATCAGGAACGTGGGCTGGTAGGTTTTGTTTTCCCGGGCAGGAGCCTCTGTCATTTCCAGGTAGGCCCTCGGCCCTTCGGGTCTGTCTGCCTGCTGAATTTCCACGAATATCAATGTACTGCCCAGGGACAAGCTGCCACACGTGCCAACTAGGGCTGCTTTGAGAGTGCCCATGGAGCTCTGAAAATTGAGACCAGGAACGTGGGGTTATGGCTTTTATTTTCTCGTGCAGAAGCCTTTGTCAGTACCAGGTAGGGCCTTGTTCCTCAGGGGCAGGCTGCCGGCTGGATTGCCACGTTTCTGAAGATGCCGCTTGGGGACAAGCTGCCACATGTGCCAACTCGGGCTGCTTTGAGAATGCCCAGGAAGCTCCGCAAACTGAGACCAGTAACGTGCGGTTGTGGCTTTTGTTTCCCCGGGCAGAAGCATTTTCAGTACCAGGTAGGCCCTTGGCCCTTCGTGGCCGGCTGCCCGCTGGATTTTGACGAATATCAAGATGCCGCCCAGGGACAAGCTGCCACCCGTGCCAACTCGGGCTGCTTTGAGAGTGCCCATGGAGCTCTGCAAACTGAGACCAGGAACGTGGATTGACGAAATTTGGTTCCCCGGGCAGAAGCCTCTGTCATTACCAGGTAGGCCCTCGGTCACTCTGGGCCGGCTGCCCACTGGAATTCCACGAATATCAAGATGCCGCCCAAGGGACAAGCTGCCACCTGTGCCAACTCGGGCTGCATTGAGAGTGCCCATGGAGCTCTGCAATCTTACACCAGGAACCTGGGGCTGGTAGGTTTTATTTTCCCGGGCATAAGCATTTGCAATACCAGGTAGGGCCTTGGCCCTTAGGGGCCGGCTGCCTGCTGGATTTCCACAAATATCAAGATGCCGCCCAGGGACAAGCTGCCACCTGTGCCAACTCGGGCTGCTTTGAGAGTGCCCATGGAGCTCTGCAATCTGAGACCAGGAACATGGGTTGACGAAATTTGGTTCCCTGGGCAGAAGCCTTTGTCTGTACCAGGTAGGGCTTCGGCCCTTTCTGGCCGGCTGTTCGCTGCACTTTCACGTATATCAAGTTGCCGCCCAGGGACAAGCTGCCACCTGTGCCAACTCGGGCTGCTTTGAGAGTGCCCATGGAGCTCTGCAAACTGAGACCAGGAACATGGGTTGACGAAATTTGGTTCCCTGGGCAGAAGCCTTTGTCAGTACCACGTAGGGCTTCGGCCCTTTCTGGCCGGCTGTTCGCTGCAATTTCACGTATATCAAGTTGCCGCCCAGGGACAAGCTGCCACCTGTGGCAACTCGGGCTGCTTTGTGAGTGCCCATGGAGCTCTGCAAACTGAGACCAGGAACGTGGGCTGGTAGGTTTTGTTTTCCCGGGCAGAAGCCTTTGTCAGTACCAGGTAGGGCTTCGGCCCTTTCTGGCCGGCTGTCCGCTGGATTTTCACGTATATCAAGATGCCGCCCAGGGACAAGCTGCCACCTGTGCCAACTCGGGCTGCTTTGAGAGTGCCCATGGAGCTCTGCAAACTGAGATCAGGAACGTGGATTGACGAAATTTGGTTCCCCGGGCAGAAGCCTTTGTCATTGCCAGGTAGGCCCTCGGTCACTCTGGGCCGGCTGCCCACTGGAATTCCACGAATATCAAGATGCCGCCCAGGGACAAGCTGCCACCTGTGCCAACTCGGGCTGCTTTGAGAGTGCCCATGGAGCTCTGCAATCTGAGACCCGGAACGTGGGCTGGTAGGTTTTGTTTTCCCGGGCAGAAGCATTTGCAGTACCAGGTAGGCCCTCGGCCCTTCGGGTCGGTCTGCCAACTGGATTTTCTCGAATATCAAGGTGCCGCCCAGGGACAAGCTGCCACCTGTGCCAACTTGGGCTGCTTTGAGAGTGCCCATGGAGCTCTGCAATCTGAGACCAGGAACATGGGTTGACGAAATTTGGTTCCCTGGGCAGAAGCCTTTGTCAGTACCAGGTAGGGCTTCGGCCCTTTCTGGCCGGCTGTTCGCTGCACTTTCACGTATATCAAGTTGCCGCCCAGGGACAAGCTGCCACCTGTGCCAACTCGGGCTGCTTTGAGAGTGCCCATGGAGCTCTGCAAACTGAGACCAGGAACATGGGTTGACGAAATTTGGTTCCCTGGGCAGAAGCCTTTGTCAGTACCAGGTAGGGCTTCGGCCCTTTCTGGCCGGCTGTTCGCTGCACTTTCACGTATATCAAGTTGCCGCCCAGGGACAAGCTGCCACCTGTGGCAACTCGGGCTGCTTTGGGAGTGCCCATGGAGCTCTGCAAACTGAGACCAGGAACGTGGGCTGGTAGGTTTTGTTTTCCCAGGCAGAAGCCTTTGTCAGTACCAGGTAGGGCTTCGGCCCTTTCTGGCCGGCTGTCCGCTGGATTTTCACGTATATCAAGATGCCGCCCAGGGACAAGCAGCCACCTGTGCCAACTCGGGCTGCTTTGAGAGTGCCCATGGAGCTCTGGAAACTGAGACCAGGAACGTGGGGTGGTGGGTTTTGTTTTCCCGGGCAGAAGTCTCTGTCATTACCAGGTAGGCCCTCGGCCCTTTTGGGCTGGCAGACTGCTGGATTTCCACGAATATCAAGATGCCGCACAGGGACAAGCTCCCACCCGTGCCAACTCGGGCTGCTTTGAGAGTGCCCATGGAGCTCTGCGAACTGAGACCAGGAACATGCGCTGGTAGGTTTTATTTTCTCGTGCAGAAGCCTTTGTCAGTACCAGGTAGGGCCTTGTTCCTCAGGGGCAGGCTGCCTTCAGGATTTCCACGAATATCAAGGTGCCGCCCAGGGACAAGCTGCCACCTGTGGCAACTCGGGCTGCTTTGAGAATGCCCATGGAGCTCTGAAAACTGAGACCAGGAACGTGGGGTTATGCCGTTTATTTTCTCGTGCAGAAGCCTTTGTCAGTACCAGGTAGGGCCTTGTTCCTCAGGGGCAGGCTGCCGGCTGGATTTCCACATTTCTGAAGATGCCGACGAGGGACAAGCTGCCACCTGTGCCAACTTGGGCTGCTTTGAGAGTGCCCATGGAGCTCTGCAAACTGAGACCAGGAACGCGGGCTGGTGGGTTTCGTTTCCCAGGGAAGAAGCCTTTGTCAGTACCAGGTAGGGCCTTGTTCCTCAGGGGCAGGCTGCCAGCTGGATTTCCACAAATCTGAAAATGCCACCTAGGGACAAGCTGCCACCTGTGCCAACTTGGGCTGCTTTGAGAGTGCCCATGGAGCTCTGAAAACTGAGACCAGGAACGTGGGGTAGTGGGTTTTGTTTTCCCAGAGAGAAGCATTTGTCAGTACCAGGTAGTCCCTCAGCCCTCCGGGGCCGGCTGCTTCCTGGGTTTCCACGAATATCAAGATGCCGCCCAGGGACAAGCTGCCACCTGTGCCAACTCGGGCTGCTTTGAGATTGCCCATGGAGCTCTGCAAACTGAGACCAGGAACGTGGGCTGGTGGGTTTTTTTTTCCCGGGCAGAAGCATTTGCAGTACCAGGTATGCCCTCGGCCCTTCTGGTCGGTCTGCCTGCTGGATTTCCACGAATATCAAGGTACTGCCCAGGGACAAGCTGCCACCTGTGCCAACTCGGGCTGCTTTGAGAGTGCCCATGGAGCTCTGCAAACTGAGACCAGGAACGTGGGTTGACGAAATTTGGTTCCCCGGGCAGAAGCCTTTGTCATTACCAGGTAGGCCCTCGGTCACTCTGGGCCGGCTGCCCACTGGAATTCCACAAATATCAAGATGCCGCCCAGGGACAAGCTGCCACCGGTGCCAACTCGGGCTGCTTTTAGAGTGCCCGTGGAGCTCTGCAGACTGAGATCAGGAACGTGGGCTGGTAGGTTTTGTTTTCCCGGGCAGGAGCCTCTGTCATTTCCAGGTAGGCCCTCGGCCCTTCGGGTCTGTCTGCCTGCTGAATTTCCACGAATATCAATGTACTGCCCAGGGACAAGCTGCCACACGTGCCCACTAGGGCTGCTTTGAGAGTGCCCATGGAGCTCTGAAAATTGAGACCAGGAACGTGGGGTTATGGCTTTTATTTTCTCGTGCAGAAGCCTTTGTCAGTACCAGGTAGGGCCTTGGTCCTCAGGGGCAGGCTGCCGGCTGAATTTCCACGTTTCTGAAGATGCCGCTCGGGGACAAGCTGCCACATGTGCCAACTCGGGCTGCTTTGAGAATGCCCAGGAAGCTCCGCAAAATGAGACCAGTAACGTGCGGTTGTGGCTTTTGTTTCCCCGGGCAGAAGCATTTTCAGTACCAGGTAGGCCCTTGGCCCTTCGTGGCCGGCTGCCCGCTGGATTTTGACGAATATCAAGATGCCGCCCAGGGACAAGCTGCCACCCGTGCCAACTCGGGCTGCTTTGAGAGTGCCCATGGAGCTCTGCAAACTGAGACCAGGAACGTGGATTGACGAAATTTGGTTCCCCGGGCAGAAGCCTCTGTCATTACCAGGTAGGCCCTCGGTCACTCTGGGCCGGCTGCCCACTGGAATTCCACGAATATCAAGATGCCGCCCAGGGACAAGCTGCCACCTGTGCCAACTCGGGCTGCATTGAGAGTGCCCATGGAGCTCTGCAATCTTACACCAGGAACCTGGGGCTGGTAGGTTTTATTTTCCCGGGCATAAGCATTTGCAATACCAGGTAGGGCCTTGGCCCTTCGGGGCCGGCTGCCTGCTGGATTTCCACAAATATCAAGATGCCGCCCAGGGACAAGCTGCCACCTGTGCCAACTCGGGCTGCTTTGAGAGTGCCCATGGAGCTCTGCAATCTGAGACCCGGAACGTGGGCTGGTAGGTTTTGTTTTCCCGGGCAGAAGCATTTGCAGTACCAGGTAGGCCCTCGGCCCTTCGGGTCGGTCTGCCGACTGGATTTTCACGAATATCAAGGTGCCGCCCAGGGACAAGCTGCCACCTGTGCCAACTTGGGCTGCTTCGAGAGTGCCCATGGAGCTCTGCAATCTGAGACCAGGAACATGGGTTGACGAAATTTGGTTCCCTGGGCAGAAGCCTTTGTCAGTACCACGTAGGGCTTCGGCCCTTTCTGGCCGGCTGTTCGCTGCACTTTCACGTATATCAAGTTGCCGCCCAGGGACAAGCTGCCACCTGTGGCAACTCGGGCTGCTTTGGGAGTGCCCATGGAGCTCTGCAAACTGAGACCAGGAACGTGGGCTGGTAGGTTTTGTTTTCCCAGGCAGAAGCCTTTGTCATTACCAGGTAGGCACTGGGCCCTTCGGGGCCGTCTGCCGGCTGGATTTCCACAAATATCAAGATGCCGCCCAGGGAGAAGCTGCCACCTGTGCCAACTCGGGCTGCTTTGAGAGTGCCCATGGAGCTCTGCAAACTGAGACCTGGAACATGGGCTGGTGGGTTTTGTTTCCCCGGGCATAAGCCTTTGTCAGTACCAGGTAGGCCCTCGGCCCTTCGGGGCCGGCTGCCTGCTGGATTTCCACAAATATCAAGCTGCCGCCCAGGGACAAGCTACCCACTTGTGCCAACTCGGGCTGCATTGAGAGTGCCCATGGAGCTCTGCAAACTGAGACCAGGAACGTGGGGTTGGGGGTTTTATTTTCTTGGGCAGAAGCCTTTATCAGTACCAGCTATGCCCTTGTTCCTCAGTGTCCGGCTGCCAGCTGGATTTCCACGAATATCAAGATGCTGCCCAGGGACAAGCTGCCACCTGTGCCAACTCGGGCTGCTTTGAGAGTGCCCATGGAGCTCTGCAATCTGAGACCAGGAACGTGGGGTGGTGGGTTTTGTTTCCCCGGGCAGAAGCCTTTGTCACTACCAGGTAGGCACTGGGCCCTTCGGGGCCGTCTGCCTGCTGGATTTCCACGAATCTGAAGATGCCGCCCAGGGAGAAGCTGCCACCTGTGCCAACTCGAGCTGCTTTGAGAATGCCCATGGAGCTCTGTAAACTGAGACCAGGAACGTGGGCTGGTGGCTTTTGTTTCCCCAGGCAGAAGCCTTTGTCATTACCAGGTATGCCCTTGTTCCTCAGTGTCCAGCTGCCAGCTGGATTTCCACGAATATCAAGATGCCGCCCAGGGACAAACTGCCACCTGTGCCAACTCGGGATGCTTTGAGAGTGCCCATGGAGCTCTGCAATCTGAGACCAGGAACGCGGGCTGGTGGCTTTTGTTTTCCCGGGCAGAAGCCTTTGTCAGTACCAGATAGGCACTGGGCCCTTCGGGGCCGTCTGCCTGCTGGATTTCCACGAATCTGAAGATGCCGCCCAGGGAGAAGCTGCCACCTGTGCCAACTGGGGCTGCTTTGAGAGTGCCCATGGAGCTCTGCAAACTGAGACCAGGAACGTGGGCTGGTGGGTTTTGTTTTCCCGGGCATAAGCCTTTGTCAGTACCAGGTAGGCCCTCGTCCCTCAGGGCCGGCTGCCGGCTGGATTTCCACAAATATCAAGATGCCGCCCAGGGACAAGCTGCCACCTGTGCCAACTCGGGCTGCTTTGAGAGTGCCCATGGAGCTCTGCAAACTGAGACCAGGAACGTATGGTGGTGGCTTTTGTTTCCCCAGGCAGAAGCCTTTGTCATTAGCAGGTATGCACTGGGCCCATAGGGGTCGTCTTCCGGCTGGATTTCCACAAATATCAAGATGCCGCCCAGGGACAAGCTGCCCACTTGTGCCAAGTCGGGCTGCTTTGAGAGTGCCCATGGAGCTCTGCAATCTGAGACCAGGAACCTGGGGTGGTGGCTATTGTTTTCCCGGGCAGAAGCATTTGCAGTACCAGGTAGGCCCTCGGCCGTTCGGGGCCGGCTGCCTGCTGGATTTCCACGAATATCAAGATGCCGCCCAGGGACAACCTGCCACCTGTGCCAACTCGGGCTGCTTTGAGAGTGCCCATGGAGCTCTGCAAACTGAGACCAGGAACGTGGGGTTGTGGGTTTTATTTTCCCGGGCAGAAGCCTTTGTCAGTACCAGGTATGCCCTTGTTCCTCAGCGTCCGGCTGCCAGCTGGATTTCCACGAATATCAAGATGCTGCCCAGGGACAAGCTGCCACATGTGCCAACTCGGGCTGCTTTGAGAGTGCCCGTGGAGCTCTGCAATCTGAGACCAAAAACGTGGGCTGGTAGGTTTTGTTTTCCCAGGCAGAAACATTTGCAGTACCAGGTAGGCCCTCGGCCCTTCGGGTCGGTCTACCGGCTGGATTTCCAGGAATATCAAGATGCCTCCCAGGGATACGCTGCCACCTGTGCCAACTCGGGCTGCTTTGAGAGTGCCCATGGAGCTCTGCAATCTGAGACCAGGAAGGTGGGCTGGTGGGTGTTGTTGCCCTGGGCAGAAGCCTTTGTTAGTACCATGTAGGCCGGGGGCCTTGTTGACCGGCTGCCCGCTGGATTTCCATGAATCTGAAGATGCCGCCCAGGCAGAAGCTGCCACCTGTGCCAACTCGAGCTGCTTTGAGAGTGCCCATGGAGCTCTGCAAACTGAGACCAGGAACGTGGGCTGGTAGGTTTTGTATTCCCAGGCAGAAGCATTTGCAGTACCAGGTAGGCACTGGGCCCTTAGGGGCCGTCTGCCTGCTGGATTTCCACGAATATCAAGATGCTGCCCAGGGACAAGCTGCCACCCGTGCCAACTCGGGCTGCTTTGAGAGTGCCCATGGAACTCTGCAATCTGAGACCAGGAACTTGGGGTTATGGGTTTTATTTTCTCGTGCAGAAGCCTTTGTCAGAACCCGGTAGGGCTTTGTTCCTCAGGGGCAGGCTGCCCGCTGGATTTGCAGATTTCTGAAGATGCCGCCGAGGGACAAGCTGCCACCTGTGCCAACTTGGGCTGCTTTGAGAGTGCCGATGGAGTTCTGAAAACTGAGACCAGGAATGCGGGGTGGTGGGTTTCGTTTCCCAGGGAAGAAGCCTTTGTCAGTACCAGGTAGGGCCTTGTTCCTCAGGTGCAGGCTGCCTGCTGGATTTCCACGAATCTGAAAATGCCGCCTAGGGACAAGCTGCCACCTGTGCCAACTTGGGCTGCTTTGAGATTGCCCATGGAGCTCTGCAAACTGAGACCACGAACGTGGGGTAGTGGGTTTTGTTTTCCCAGAGAGAAGCATTTGTCAGTACCAGGTAGGCTCTCGGCCCTTCGGGGCCTGCAGACTGCTGGATTTCCACGAATATCAAGATGCCGCCCAGGTACAAGCTGCCACCTGTGCCAACTCAGGCCGCTATGAGAGTGCCCATGGAGCTCTGCAAACTGAGACCAGGAACGTGGGTTGAAGAAAATTGGTTCCCCGGGCAGAAGCCTTTGTCAGTACCAGGTAGGCCCTCGGTCTCTCAGGGCTGGCTGCCCACTGGAATTCCACGAATATCAAGATGCCGCCCAGGGACAAGCTGCCACCTGTGCCAACTCGGGCTGCTTTGAGAGTGCCCATGGAACTCTGCAATCTGACACCAGGAACGTGGGGTTGTGGGTTTGATTTTCCCCGGGCATAAGCATTTGCTGTACCAGGTAGGCCCTCTGCCCTTCGGGGCAGGCTGCCTGCTGGATTTCCACGAATATCAAGATGCCGCCCAGGGACAAGCAGCCACCCGTGCCAACTCGGGCTGCTTTGAGAGTGCCCATGGAGCTCTGAAAACTGAGACCAGGAACGTGGGCTGGTAGGTTTTGTTTTCCCGGGCAGAAGCATTTGCAGTACCAGGAAGGCCCTCGGCCCTTCGGGTCGGTCTGCCGACTGGATTTTCACGTATATCAAGTTGCCGCCCAGGGAGAAGCTGCCACCTGTGCCAACTCGGGCTGCTTTGAGATTGCCCATGGAGCTCTGCAAACTGAGACCAGGAACGTGGGCTGGTGGGTTTTTTTTCCCGGGCAGAAGCATTTGCAGTACCAGGTAGGCCCTCGGCCCTTCTGGTCCGTCTGCCTGCTGGATTTCCACGAATATCAAGGTACTGCCCAGGGACAAGCTGCCACCTGTGCCAACTCGGGCTGCTTTGAGAGTGCCCATGGAGCTCTGCAAACTGAGACCAGGAACGTGGGTTGACGAAATTTGGTTCCCCGGGCAGAAGCCTTTGTCATTACCAGGTAGGCCCTCGGTCACTCTGGGCCGGCTGCCCACTGGAATTCCACGAATATCAAGATGCCGCCCAGGGACAAGCTGCCACACGTGCCAACTAGGGCTGCTTTGAGAGTGCCCATGGAGCTCTGAAAATTGAGACCAGGAACGTGGGGTTATGGCTTTTATTTTCTCGTGTAGAAGCCTTTGTCAGTACAAGGTAGGGCCTTGTTCCTCAGGGGCAGGCTGCCGGCTGGATTTCCACGTTTCTGAAGATGCCGCTCGGGGACAAGCTGCCACCTGTGCCAACTCGGGCTGCTTTGAGAATGCCCAGGAAGCTCCGCAAACTGAGACCAGTAACGTGCGGTTGTGGCTTTTGTTTCCCCGGGCAGAAGCATTTGCAGTACCAGGTAGGCCCTTGGCCCTTCGTGCCGGCTGCCCGCTGGATTTCCACGAATATCAAGATGCCGCCCAGGGACAAGCTGCCACCCGTGCCAACTCGGGCTGCTTTGAGAGTGCCCATGGAGCTCTGCAAACTGAGACCAGGAACGTGGATTGACGAAATTTGGTTCCCCGGGCAGAAGCCTCTGTCATTACCAGGTAGGCCCTCGGTCACTCTGGGCCGGCTGCCAACTGGAATTCCACGAATATCAAGATGCCGCCCAGGGACAAGCTGCCACCTGTGCCAACTCGGGCTGCATTGAGAGTGCCCATGGAGCTCTGCAATCTTACACCAGGAACCTGGGGCTGGTAGGTTTTATTTTCCCGGGCATAAGCATTTGCAATACCAGGTAGGGCCTTGGCCCTTCGGGGCCGGCTGCCTGCTGGATTTCCACAAATATCAAGATGCCGCCCAGGGACAAGCTGCCACCTGTGCCAACTCGGGCTGCTTTGAGAGTGCCCATGGAGCTCTGCAATCTGAGACCAGGAACGTGGGCTGGTAGGTTTTGTTTTCCCGGGCAGAAGCATTTGCAGTCCCAGGTAGGCCCTCGGCCCTTCGGGTCGGTCTGCCTGCTGCATTTTCACGAATATCAAGGTGCCGCCCAGGGACAAGCTGCCACCTGTGCCAACTTGGGCTTCTTTGAGAGTGCCCATGGAGCTCTGCAATCTGAGACCAGGAACATGGGTTGACGAAATTTGGTTCCCCGGGCAGAAGCCTTTGTCAGTAGCATGTAGGGCTTTGGCCCTTTCTGGCCGGCTGTTCACTGCACTTTCACGTATATCAAGTTGCCGCCCAGGGACAAGCTGCCACCTGTGCCAACTCGGGCTGCTTTGAGAGTGCCCATGGAGCTCTGCAAACTGAGACCAGGAACATGGGTTGACGAAATTTGGTTCCCTGGGCAGAAGCCTTTGTCAGTACCAGGTAGGGCTTCGGCCCTTTCTGGCCGGCTGTTCGCTGCAATTTCACGTATATCAAGTTGCCGCCCAGGGACAAGCTGCCACCTGTGGCAACTCGGGCTGCTTTGGGAGTGCCCATGGAGCTCTGCAAACTGAGACCAGGAACGTGGGCTGGTAGGTTTTGTTTTCCCGGGCAGAAGCCTTTGTCAGTACCAGGTAGGGCTTCGGCCCTTTCTGGCCGGCTGTCCGCTGGATTTTCACGTATATCAAGATGCCGCCCAGGGACAAGCTGCCACCTGTGCCAACTCGGGCTGCTTTGAGAGTGCCCATGGAGCTCTGCAATCTGAGACCAGGAACGTGGGTTGACGAAATTTGGTTCCCCGGGCAGAAGTCTTTGTCATTACCAGGTAGGCCCTCGGTCACTCTGGGCCGGCTGCCCACTGGAATTCCACGAATATCAAGATGCCGCCCAGGGACAAGCTGCCACCGGTGCCAACTCGGGCTGCTTTTAGAGTGCCCGTGGAGCTCTGCAGACTGAGATCAGGAACGTGGGCTGGTAGGTTTTGTTTTCCCGGGCAGGAGCCTCTGTCATTTCCAGGTAGGCCCTCGGCCCTTCGGGTCTGTCTGCCTGCTGAATTTCCACGAATATCAATGTACTGCCCAGGGACAAGCTGCCACACGTGCCAACTAGGGCTGCTTTGAGAGTGCCCATGGAGCTCTGAAAATTGAGACCAGGAACGTGGGGTTATGGCTTTTATTTTCTCGTGCAGAAGCCTTTGTCAGTACCAGGTAGGGCCTTGTTCCTCAGGGGCAGGCTGCCGGCTGGATTGCCACGTTTCTGAAGATGCCGCTTGGGGACAAGCTGCCACATGTGCCAACTCGGGCTGCTTTGAGAATGCCCAGGAAGCTCCGCAAACTGAGACCAGTAACGTGCGGTTGTGGCTTTTGTTTCCCCGGGCAGAAGCATTTTCAGTACCAGGTAGGCCCTTGGCCCTTCGTGGCCGGCTGCCCGCTGGATTTTGACGAATATCAAGATGCCGCCCAGCGACAAGCTGCCACCCGTGCCAACTCGGGCTGCTTTGAGAGTGCCCATGGAGCTCTGCAAACTGAGACCAGGAACGTGGATTGACGAAATTTGGTTCCCCGGGCAGAAGCCTCTGTCATTACCAGGTAGGCCCTCGGTCACTCTGGGCCGGCTGCCCACTGGAATTCCACGAATATCAAGATGCCGCCCAGGGACAAGCTGCCACCTGTGCCAACTCGGGCTGCATTGAGAGTGCCCATGGAGCTCTGCAATCTTACACCAGGAACCTGGGGCTGGTAGGTTTTATTTTCCCGGGCATAAGCATTTGCAATACCAGGTAGGGCCTTGGCCCTTAGGGCCGGCTGCCTGCTGGATTTCCACAAATATCAAGATGCCGCCCAGGGACAAGCTGCCACCTGTGCCAACTCGGGCTGCTTTGAGAGTGCCCATGGAGCTCTGCAATCTGAGACCAGGAACATGGGTTGACGAAATTTGGTTCCCTGGGCAGAAGCCTTTGTCTGTACCAGGTAGGGCTTCGGCCCTTTCTGGCCGGCTGTTCGCTGCACTTTCACGTATATCAAGTTGCCGCCCAGGGACAAGCTGCCACCTGTGCCAACTCGGGCTGCTTTGAGAGTGCCCATGGAGCTCTGCAAACTGAGACCAGGAACATGGGTTGACGAAATTTGGTTCCCTGGGCAGAAGCCTTTGTCAGTACCACGTAGGGCTTCGGCCCTTTCTGGCCGGCTGTTCGCTGCAATTTCACGTATATCAAGTTGCCGCCCAGGGACAAGCTGCCACCTGTGGCAACTCGGGCTGCTTTGTGAGTGCCCATGGAGCTCTGCAAACTGAGACCAGGAACGTGGGCTGGTAGGTTTTGTTTTCCCGGGCAGAAGCCTTTGTCAGTACCAGGTAGGGCTTCGGCCCTTTCTGGCCGGCTGTCCGCTGGATTTTCACGTATATCAAGATGCCGCCCAGGGACAAGCTGCCACCTGTGCCAACTCGGGCTGCTTTGAGAGTGCCCATGGAGCTCTGCAAACTGAGATCAGGAACGTGGATTGACGAAATTTGGTTCCCCGGGCAGAAGCCTTTGTCATTGCCAGGTAGGCCCTCGGTCACTCTGGGCCGGCTGCCCACTGGAATTCCACGAATATCAAGATGCCGCCCAGGGACAAGCTGCCACCTGTGCCAACTCGGGCTGCTTTGAGAGTGCCCATGGAGCTCTGCAATCTGAGACCCGGAACGTGGGCTGGTAGGTTTTGTTTTCCCGGGCAGAAGCATTTGCAGTACCAGGTAGGCCCTCGGCCCTTCGGGTCGGTCTGCCAACTGGATTTTCTCGAATATCAAGGTGCCGCCCAGGGACAAGCTGCCACCTGTGCCAACTTGGGCTGCTTTGAGAGTGCCCATGGAGCTCTGCAATCTGAGACCAGGAACATGGGTTGACGAAATTTGGTTCCCTGGGCAGAAGCCTTTGTCAGTACCAGGTAGGGCTTCGGCCCTTTCTGGCCGGCTGTTCGCTGCACTTTCACGTATATCAAGTTGCCGCCCAGGGACAAGCTGCCACCTGTGCCAACTCGGGCTGCTTTGAGAGTGCCCATGGAGCTCTGCAAACTGAGACCAGGAACATGGGTTGACGAAATTTGGTTCCCTGGGCAGAAGCCTTTGTCAGTACCAGGTAGGGCTTCGGCCCTTTCTGGCCGGCTGTTCGCTGCACTTTCACGTATATCAAGTTGCCGCCCAGGGACAAGCTGCCACCTGTGGCAACTCGGGCTGCTTTGGGAGTGCCCATGGAGCTCTGCAAACTGAGACCAGGAACGTGGGCTGGTAGGTTTTGTTTTCCCAGGCAGAAGCCTTTGTCAGTACCAGGTAGGGCTTCGGCCCTTTCTGGCCGGCTGTCCGCTGGATTTTCACGTATATCAAGATGCCGCCCAGGGACAAGCAGCCACCTGTGCCAACTCGGGCTGCTTTGAGAGTGCCCATGGAGCTCTGGAAACTGAGACCAGGAACGTGGGGTGGTGGGTTTTGTTTTCCCGGGCAGAAGTCTCTGTCATTACCAGGTAGGCCCTCGGCCCTTTTGGGCTGGCAGACTGCTGGATTTCCACGAATATCAAGATGCCGCACAGGGACAAGCTCCCACCCGTGCCAACTCGGGCTGCTTTGAGAGTGCCCATGGAGCTCTGCGAACTGAGACCAGGAACATGCGCTGGTAGGTTTTATTTTCTCGTGCAGAAGCCTTTGTCAGTACCAGGTAGGGCCTTGTTCCTCAGGGGCAGGCTGCCTTCAGGATTTCCACGAATATCAAGGTGCCGCCCAGGGACAAGCTGCCACCTGTGGCAACTCGGGCTGCTTTGAGAATGCCCATGGAGCTCTGAAAACTGAGACCAGGAACGTGGGGTTATGCCGTTTATTTTCTCGTGCAGAAGCCTTTGTCAGTACCAGGTAGGGCCTTGTTCCTCAGGGGCAGGCTGCCGGCTGGATTTCCACATTTCTGAAGATGCCGACGAGGGACAAGCTGCCACCTGTGCCAACTTGGGCTGCTTTGAGAGTGCCCATGGAGCTCTGCAAACTGAGACCAGGAACGCGGGCTGGTGGGTTTCGTTTCCCAGGGAAGAAGCCTTTGTCAGTACCAGGTAGGGCCTTGTTCCTCAGGGGCAGGCTGCCAGCTGGATTTCCACAAATCTGAAAATGCCACCTAGGGACAAGCTGCCACCTGTGCCAACTTGGGCTGCTTTGAGAGTGCCCATGGAGCTCTGAAAACTGAGACCAGGAACGTGGGGTAGTGGGTTTTGTTTTCCCAGAGAGAAGCATTTGTCAGTACCAGGTAGTCCCTCAGCCCTCCGGGGCCGGCTGCTTCCTGGGTTTCCACGAATATCAAGATGCCGCCCAGGGACAAGCTGCCACCTGTGCCAACTCGGGCTGCTTTGAGATTGCCCATGGAGCTCTGCAAACTGAGACCAGGAACGTGGGCTGGTGGGTTTTTTTTCCCGGGCAGAAGCATTTGCAGTACCAGGTATGCCCTCGGCCCTTCTGGTCGGTCTGCCTGCTGGATTTCCACGAATATCAAGGTACTGCCCAGGGACAAGCTGCCACCTGTGCCAACTCGGGCTGCTTTGAGAGTGCCCATGGAGCTCTGCAAACTGAGACCAGGAACGTGGGTTGACGAAATTTGGTTCCCCGGGCAGAAGCCTTTGTCATTACCAGGTAGGCCCTCGGTCACTCTGGGCCGGCTGCCCACTGGAATTCCACAAATATCAAGATGCCGCCCAGGGACAAGCTGCCACCGGTGCCAACTCGGGCTGCTTTTAGAGTGCCCGTGGAGCTCTGCAGACTGAGATCAGGAACGTGGGCTGGTAGGTTTTGTTTTCCCGGGCAGGAGCCTCTGTCATTTCCAGGTAGGCCCTCGGCCCTTCGGGTCTGTCTGCCTGCTGAATTTCCACGAATATCAATGTACTGCCCAGGGACAAGCTGCCACACGTGCCCACTAGGGCTGCTTTGAGAGTGCCCATGGAGCTCTGAAAATTGAGACCAGGAACGTGGGGTTATGGCTTTTATTTTCTCGTGCAGAAGCCTTTGTCAGTACCAGGTAGGGCCTTGGTCCTCAGGGGCAGGCTGCCGGCTGAATTTCCACGTTTCTGAAGATGCCGCTCGGGGACAAGCTGCCACATGTGCCAACTCGGGCTGCTTTGAGAATGCCCAGGAAGCTCCGCAAAATGAGACCAGGAACGTGCGGTTGTGGCTTTTGTTTCCCCGGGCAGAAGCATTTTCAGTACCAGGTAGGCCCTTGGCCCTTCGTGGCCGGCTGCCCGCTGGATTTTGACGAATATCAAGATGCCGCCCAGGGACAAGCTGCCACCCGTGCCAACTCGGGCTGCTTTGAGAGTGCCCATGGAGCTCTGCAAACTGAGACCAGGAACGTGGATTGACGAAATTTGGTTCCCCGGGCAGAAGCCTCTGTCATTACCAGGTAGGCCCTCGGTCACTCTGGGCCGGCTGCCCACTGGAATTCCACGAATATCAAGATGCCGCCCAGGGACAAGCTGCCACCTGTGCCAACTCGGGCTGCATTGAGAGTGCCCATGGAGCTCTGCAATCTTACACCAGGAACCTGGGGCTGGTAGGTTTTATTTTCCCGGGCATAAGCATTTGCAATACCAGGTAGGGCCTTGGCCCTTCGGGGCCGGCTGCCTGCTGGATTTCCACAAATATCAAGATGCCGCCCAGGGACAAGCTGCCACCTGTGCCAACTCGGGCTGCTTTGAGAGTGCCCATGGAGCTCTGCAATCTGAGACCCGGAACGTGGGCTGGTAGGTTTTGTTTTCCCGGGCAGAAGCATTTGCAGTACCAGGTAGGCCCTCGGCCCTTCGGGTCGGTCTGCCGACTGGATTTTCACGAATATCAAGGTGCCGCCCAGGGACAAGCTGCCACCTGTGCCAACTTGGGCTGCTTCGAGAGTGCCCATGGAGCTCTGCAATCTGAGACCAGGAACATGGGTTGACGAAATTTGGTTCCCTGGGCAGAAGCCTTTGTCAGTACCACGTAGGGCTTCGGCCCTTTCTGGCCGGCTGTTCGCTGCACTTTCACGTATATCAAGTTGCCGCCCAGGGACAAGCTGCCACCTGTGGCAACTCGGGCTGCTTTGGGAGTGCCCATGGAGCTCTGCAAACTGAGACCAGGAACGTGGGCTGGTAGGTTTTGTTTTCCCAGGCAGAAGCCTTTGTCAGTACCAGGTAGGGCTCCGGCCCTTTCTGGCCGGCTGTCCGCTGGATTTTCACGTATATCAAGATGCCGCCCAGGGACAAGCTGCCACCTGTGCCAACTCGGGCTGCTTTGAGAGTGCCCATGGAGCTCTGCAAACTGAGACCAGGAACGTGGGATGGTGGGTTTTGTTTTCCCAGGCAGAAGCCTTTGTCAGTACCAGGTAGGGCTTCGGCACTTTCTGGCCGGCTGTCCGCTGGATTTTCACGTATATCAAGATGCCACCCAGGGACAAGCTGCCACCTGTGCCAACTCGGGCTGCTTTGAGAGTGCCCATGGAGCTCTGGAAACTGAGACCAGGAACGTGGGGTGGTGGGTTTTGTTTTCCCGGGCAGAAGTCTCTGTCATTACCAGGTAGGCCCTCGGCCCTTTTGGGCTGGCAGACTGCTGGATTTCCACGAATATCAAGAAGCCGCACAGGGACAAGCTCCCACCCGTGCCAACTCGGGCTGCTTTGAGGGTTCCCATGGAGCTCTGCGAACTGAGACCAGGAACATGCGCTGGTAGGTTTTATTTTCTCGTGCAGAAGCCTTTGTCAGTACCAGGTAGGGCCTTGTTCCTCAGGGGCAGGCTGCCTTCAGGATTTCCACGAATATCAAGGTGCCGCCCAGGGACAAGCTGCCACCTGTGCCAACTCGGGCTGCTTTGAGAGTGCCCATGGAGCTCTGCAATCTGAGACTAGGAACGTGGGCTGTTAGGTTTTGTTTTCCCGGGCAGAGCATTTGCAGTCCCAGGTAGGCCCTCGGCCCTTCGGGTCGGTCTGAAGACTGGATTTCCACGAATATCAAGGTGCCGTCCAGGGACAAGCTGCCACCTGTGGCAACTCGGGCTGCTTTGAGAGTGCCCATGGAGCTCTGCAAACTGAGACCAGGAACATGGGTTGACGAAATTTGATTCCCTGGGCAGAAGCCTTTGTCAGTACCAGGTAGGGCTTCGGCCCTTTCTGGCCGGCTGTTCGCTGCACTTTCACGTATATCAAGTTGCCGCCCAGGGACAAGCTGCCACCTGTGGCAACTCGGGCTGCTTTGGGAGTGCCCATGGAGCTCTGCAAACTGAGACCAGGAACGTACGGTTGTGGGTTTTTATTCCCCGGGCAGAAGCATTTTCAGTACCAGGTAGGCCCTTGGCCCTTCGTGGCCGGCTGCCCGCTGGATTTTGATGAATATCAAGATGCCGCTCAGGGACAAGCTGCCACCTGTGGCAACTCGGGCTGCTTTGAGAGTGCCCATGGAACTCTGCAATCTGACACCAGGAACGTGGGGTGGTAGGTTTTGTTTTCCCGGGCAGAAGCCTCTGTCATTACCAGGTAGGCCCTCAGCCCTTTTGGGCTGGCAGCCTGCTGGATTTCCACGAATCTGAAGACCCCGCCCAGAGACAAGCTGCCACCTGTGCCAACTCGGGCTGCTTTGAGAGTGCCCATGGAGCTCTGCAAACTGAGACCAGGAACATGGGGTGACGAAATTTGGTTCCCTGGGCAGAAGCCTTTGTCAGTACCACGTAGGGCTTCGGCCCTTTCTGGCCGGCTGTTCGCTGCACTTTCACGTATATCAAGTTGCCGCCCAGGGACAAGCTGCCACCTGTGGCAACTCGGGCTGCTTTGGGAGTGCCCATGGAGCTCTGCAAACTGAGACCAGGAACGTGGGCTGGTAGGTTTTGTTTTCCCGGGCAGAAGCCTTTGTCAGTACCAGGTAGGGCTTCGGCCCTTTCTGGCCGGCTGTCCGCTGGATTTTGAAGAATATCAAGATGCCGCCCAGGGACAAGCTGCCACCTGTGCCAACTCGGGCTGCTTTGAGAGTGCCCATGGAGCTCTGGAAACTGAGACCAGGAACGTGGGCTGGTAGGTTTTGTTTTCCCGGGCAGAAGCATTTGCAGTACCAGGAAGGCCCTCGGCCCTTCGGGTCGGTCTGCCGACTGGATTTTCACGTATATCAAGTTGCCGCCCAGGGACAAGCTGCCACCTGTGCCAACTCGGGCTGCTTTGGGAGTGCCCATGGAGCTCTGCAATCTGAGACCAGGAACGTGGGCTGGTAGGTTTTGTTTTCCCGGGCAGAGCATTTGCAGTCCCAGGTAGGCCCTCGGCCCTTCGGGCAGGTCTGAAGACTGGATTTCCACGAATATCAAGGTGCCGTCCAGGCACAAGCTGCCACCTGTGCCAACTCGGGCTGCTTTGAGAGTGCCCATGGAGCTCTGCAAACTGAGACCAGGAACATGGGTTGACGAAATTTGATTCCCTGGGCAGAAGCCTTTGTCAGTACCAGGTAGGGCTTCGGCCCTTTCTGGCCGGCTGTCCGCTGGATTTTCACAAATATCAAGTTGCCGCCCAGGGACAAGCAGCCACCTGTGCCAACTCGGTCTGCTTTGAGAGTGCCCATGGAGCTCTGCAATTTCACACCAGGAACGTGGGCTGGTGGGTTTTGTTTCCCCAGGCAGAAGCCTCTGTCAGTACAAGGTAGGCCCTCGCCCTTGGGGATAGGCTGCTTCCTGGGTTTCCACGAATATCAAGATGCCGCCCAGGGACAAGCTGCCACCTGTGCCAACTCGGGCTGCTTTGAGAGTGCCCATTAGCTCTGCAAACTGAGACCAGGAACGTACGGTTGTGGGTTTTTATTCCCCGGGCAGAAGCATTTGCAGTACCAGGTAGGCCCTTGGCCCTTCGTGGCCGGCTGCCCGCTGGATTTTGATGAATATCAAGATGCCGCTCAGGGACAAGCTGCCACCTGTGGCAACTCGGGCTGCTTTGAGAGTGCCCATGGAGCTCTGCAATCTGACACCAGGAACGTGGGGTTGTAGGTTTTGTTTTCCCGGGCAGAAGCCTCTGTCATTACCAGGTAGGCCCTCAGCCCTTTTGGGCTGGCAGCCTGCTGGATTTCCACGAATCTGAAGACCCCGCCCAGAGACAAGCTGCCACCTGTGCCAACTTGGGCTGCTTTGAGAGTGCCCATGGAGCTCTGCAAACTGAGACCAGGAACATGGGTTGACGAAATTTGGTTCCCTGGGCAGAAGCCTTTGTCAGTACCACGTAGGGCTTCGGCCCTTTCTGGCCGGCTGTTCGCTGCACTTTCACGTATATCAAGTTGCCGCCCAGGGACAAGCTGCCACCTGTGGCAACTCGGGCTGCTTTGGGAGTGCCCATGGAGCTCTGCAAACTGAGACCAGGAACGTGGGCTGGTAGGTTTTGTTTTCCCAGGCAGAAGCCTTTGTCAGTACCAGGTAGGGCTTCGGCCCTTTCTGGCCGGCTGTCCGCTGGATTTTCACGTATATCAAGATGCCGCCCAGGGACAAGCTGCCACCTGTGCCAACTCGGGCTGCTTTGAGAGTGCCCATGGAGCTCTGCAAACTGAGACCAGGAACGTGGGCTGGTGGGTTTTGTTTTCCCGGGCAGAAGTCTCTGTCATTACCAGGTAGGCCCTCGGCCCTTTTGGGCTGGCAGACTGCTGGATTTCCACGAATATCAAGATGCCGCACAGGGACAAGCTCCCACCCGTGCCAACTCGGGCTGCTTTGAGAGTGCCCATGGAGCTCTGCAAACTGAGACCAGGAACATGGGCTGGTAGGTTTTATTTTCTCGTGCAGAAGCCTTTGTCAGTACCAGGTAGGGCCTTGTTCCTCAGGGGCAGGCTGCCTTCAGGATTTCCACGAATATCAAGGTGCCGCCCAGGGACAAGCTGCCACCTGTGGCAACTCGGGCTGCTTTGAGAGTGCCCATGGAGCTCTGAAAACTGAGACCAGGAACGTGGGGTTATGGCTTTTATTTTCTCGTGCAGAAGCCTTTGTGAGTACCAGGTAGGGCCTTGTTCCTCAGGGGCAGGCTGTCGGCTGGATTTCCACATTTCTGAAGATGCCGACGAGGGACAAGCTGCCACCTGTGCCAACTTGGGCTGCTTTGAGAGTGCCCATGGAGCTCTGCAAACTGAGACCAGGAACGCGGGGTGGTGGGTTTCGTTTCCCAGGGAAGAAGCCTTTGTCAGTACCAGGTAGGGCCTTGTTCCTCAGGGGCAGGCTGCCAGCTGGATTTCCACAAATCTGAAAATGCCACCTAGGGACAAGCTGCCACCTGTGCCAACTTGGGCTGCTTTGAGAGTGCCCATGGAGCTCTGAAAACTGAGACCAGGAACGTGGGGTAATGGGTTTTGTTTTCCCAGAGAGAAGCATTTGTCAGTACCAGGTAGGCCCTCAGCCCTCCGGGGCCGGCTGCTTCCAGGGTTTCCACGAATATCAAGATGCCGCCCAGGGACAAGCTGCCACCTGTGCCAACTCGGGCTGCTTTGAGATTGCCCATGGAGCTCTGCAAACTGAGACCAGGAACGTGGGCTGGTGGGTTTTTTTTCCCGGGCAGAAGCATTTGCAGTACCAGGTAGGCCCTCGGCTCTTCTGGTCCGTCTGCCTGCTGGATTTCCACGAATATCAAGGTACTGCCCAGGGACAAGCTGCCACCTGTGCCAACTCGGGCTGCTTTGAGAGTGCCCATGGAGCTCTGCAAACTGAGACCAGGAACATGGGCTGGTAGGTTTTATTTTCTCGTGCAGAAGCCTTTGTCAGTACCAGGTAGGGCCTTGTTCCTCAGGGGCATGCTGCCGGCTGGATTTCCACATTTCTGAAGATGCCGACGAGGGACAAGCTGCCACCTGTGCCAACTTGGGCTGCTTTGAGAGTGCCCATGGAGCTCTGCAAACTGAGACCAGGAATGCGGGGTGGTGGGTTTCGTTTCCCAGGGAAGAAGCCTTTGTGAGTATAAGGTAGGGCCTTGTTCCTCAGGGGCAGGCTGCCAGCTGGATTTCCACGAATCTGAAAATGCCGCCTAGGGACAAGCTGCCACCTGTGCCAACTTGGGCTGCTTTGAGAGTGCCCATGGAGCTCTGGAAACTGAGACCAGGAACGTGGGGTGGTGGGTTTTGTTTTCCCGGGCAGATGCCTCTGTCATTACCAGGTAGGCCCTCGGCCCTTTTGGGCTGGCAGCCTACTGGAATTCCACGAATATCAAGATGCCGCCCAGGGACAAGCTGCCACCTGTGCCAACTCGGGCTGCTTTGACAGTGCCCATGGAGCTCTGCAATCTGAGACCAGGAACATGGGTTGACGAAATTTGATTCCCTGGGCAGAAGCCTTTGTAAGTACCAGGTAGGGCTTCGGCCCTTTCTGGCCGGCTGTCCGGTGGATTTTAACGTATATCAAGTTGCCGCCCAGGGACAAGCTGCCACCTGTGCCAACTCGGGCTGCTTTGAGAGTGCCCATGGAGCTCTGCAATCTGAGACCAGGAACGTGGGCTGGTAGGTTTTGTTTTCCCGGGCAGAAGCATTTGCAGTACCAGGAAGGCCCTCGGCCCTTCGGGTCGGTCTGCTGACTGGATTTCCACGAATATCAATGTACTGCCCAGGGACAAGCTGCCACCTGTGCCAACTCGGGCTGCTTTGAGAGTGCCCATGGAGCTCTGCAATCTGAGACCAGGAACATGGGTTGACGAAATTTGGTTCCCTGGGCAGAAGCCTTTGTCAGTACCACGTAGGGCTTCGGCCCTTTCTGGCCGGCTGTTCGCAGGATTTTCACGTATATTAAGTTGCCGCCCAGGGACAAGCTGCCACCTGTGCCAACTCGGGCTGCTTTGAGAGTGCCCATGGAGCTCTGCAATCTGAGACCAGGAACGTGGGCTGGTAGGTTTTGTTTTCCCGGGCAGAGCATTTGCAGTCCCAGGTAGGCCCTCGGCCCTTCGGGTCGGTCTGATGACTGGATTTCCACGAATATCAAGGTGCCGCCCAGGGACAAGCTGCCACCTGTGCCAACTCGGGCTGCTTTGAGAGTGCCCATGGAGCTCTGCAATCTGAGACCAGGAACATGGGTTGACGAAATTTGGTTCCCTGGGCAGAAGCCTTTGTCAGTACCACGTAGGGCTTCGGCCCTTTCTGGCCGGCTGTTCGCTGGATTTTCACGTATATTAAGTTGCCGTCCAGGGACAAGCTGCCACCTGTGCCAACTCGGGCTGCTTTGAGAGTGCCCATGGAGCTCTGCAATCTGAGACCAGGAACGTGGGCTGGTAGGTTTTGTTTTCCCGGGCAGAGCATTTGCAGTCCCAGGTAGGCCCTCGGCCCTTCGGGTCGGTCTGACGACTGGATTTCCACGAATATCAAGGTGCCGCCCAGGGACAAGCTGCCACCTGTGCCAACTCGGGCTGCTTTGAGAGTGCCCATGGAGCTCTGCAAACTGAGACCAGGAACATGGGTTGACGAAATTTGATTCCCTGGGCAGAAGCCTTTGTCAGTACCAGGTAGGGCTTCGGCCCTTTCTGGCCGGCTGTCCGCTGGATTTTCACGTATATCAAGTTGCCGCCCAGGGACAAGCAGCCACCTGTGCCAACTCGGTCTGCTTTGAGAGTGCCCATGGAGCTCTGCAATCTGAGACCAGGAACGTGGGCTGGTAGGTTTTGTTTTCCCGGGCAGAGCATTTGCAGTCCCAGGTAGGCCCTCGGCCCTTCGGGTCGGTCTGACGACTGGATTTCCACGAATATCTAGGTGCCGCCCAGGGACAAGCTGCCACCTGTGCCAACTCAGGCCGCTTTGAGAGTGCCCATGGAGCTCTGCAAACTGAGACCAGGAACGTGGGGTTATGGGTTTTATTTTCCCGGGCAGAAGCCTCTGTCATTACCAGGTAGGCCCTCGGCCCTTCTGGGCCGGTTGCCCACTGGAATTCCACGAATATCAAGATGCCGCCCAGGGACAAGCTGCCACCTGTGGCAACTAAGGGCTGCTTTGGGAGTGCCCATGGAGCTCTGCAAACTGAGACTAGGAACGTGGGCTGCTAGGTTTTGTTTTCCCGGGCAGAAGCCTTTGTCAGTACCAGGTAGGGCTTCGGCCCTTTCTGGCCGGCTGTCCGCTGGATTTTCACGTATATCAAGATGCCGCCCAGGGACAAGCTGCCACCTGTGCCAACTCGGGCTGCTTTGAGAGTGCCCATGGAGCTCTGGAAACTGAGACCAGGAACGTGGGGTGGTGGGGTTTGTTTTCCCGGGCAGAAGCATTTGCAGTACCAGGAAGGCCCTCGGCCCTTCGGGTCGGTCTGCCTGCTGGATTTCCACGAATATCAAGTTGCCGCCCAGGGACAAGCTGCCACCTGTGCCAACTCGGGCTGCATTGAGAGTGCCCATGGAGCTCTGCAATCTGAGACCAGGAACGTGGGCTGGTAGGTTTTGTTGTCCCGGGCAGAGCATTTGCAGTCCCAGGTAGGCCCTCGGCCCTTCGGGTCGGTCTGAAGACTGGATTTCCACAAATACAAGGATGCCGCCCAGGGACAAGCCGCCACCTGTGCCAACTCGGGCTGCTTTGAGAGTGCCCATGGAGCTCTGCAAACTGAGACCAGGAATGTGGGCTGGTAGGTTTTATTTTCCCGGGCATAAGCATTTGCAGTACCAGGCAGGCCCTTGGCCCTTCGGGGCCGGCTGCCTACTGGATTTCCCCGAATATCAAGATGCCGCCCAGGGACAAGCTGCCACCTGTGCCAACTCGGGCTGCTTTGAGAGTGCCCATGGAGCTCTGCAAACTGAGACCAGGAACGTGGGTTGACGAAATTTGGTTCCCTGGGCAGAAGCCTTTGTCATTACCAGGTAGGCCCTCGGTCACTCTGGGCCGGCTGCCCACTGCAATTCCACGAATATCAAGATGCCGCCCAGTGACAAGTTGCCACCTGTGCCAACTCGGGCTGCTTTGAGAGTGCCCATGGAGCTCTGCAATCTGAGACCAGGAACGTGGGGTTATGGGTTTTATTTTCCCGTGCAGAAGCCTTTGTCAATACCAGGTAGGGCCTTGTTCCTCAGGGGCAGGCTGCCGACTGGATTTCCACGTTTCTGAAGACGCCGCCAGGGACAAGCTGCCACCTGTGCCAACTCGGGCTGCTTTGAGAATGCCCAGGAAGATCTGCAAACTGAGACCAGTAACGTGCGGTTGTGGCTTTTGTTTCCCTGTGCAGAAGCCTTTGTCCGTACCAGGTAAGCCCTTGACCCTTCGTGGCCGGCTGCCCGCTGGATTTTGACGAATATCAAGATGCCGCTCAGGGACAAGCTGCCACCTGTGGAAACTCGGGCTGCTTTGAGAGTGCCCATGGAGCTCTGCAATCTGACACCAGGAAGGTGGGGTTGTGGGTTTTATTTTCCCGGGCATAATCATTTGCAGTACCAGGTAGGCCCTCGGCCCTTCGGGGCCGTCTGCCTGCTGGATTTCCACGAATATCAAGATGCTGCCCAGGGACAAGCTGCCACCCGTTCCAACTCGGGCTGCTTTTAGAGTGCCCATGGAGCTCTGCAGACTGAGATCAGGAACGTGGGCTGGTAGGTATTGTTTTCCTGGGCAGAAGCCTTTGTCATTACCAGGTAGGCCCTCGGCCCTTCGGGTCTGTCTGCCTGCTGGATTTCCACGAATATCAATGTACTGCCCAGGGACAAGCTGCCACACGTGCCAACTTGGGCTGCTTTGAGAGTGCCCATGGAGCTCTGAAAATTGAGACCAGGAACGTGGGGTTATGGCTTTTATTTTCTCGTGCAGAATCCTTTATCAGTACCAGGTATGGCCTTGTTCCTCAGAGGCAGGCTGCCGGCTGGATTGCCACGTTTCCGAAGATGCCGCTCGGGGACAAGCTGCCACCTGTGCCAACTCGGTGTGCTTTGAGAATGCCCAGGAAGCTCCGCAAACTGGGACCAGGACCGTGCGGTTGTGGCTTTTGTTTCCCCGGGCAGAAGCCTTTGTCAGTACCCGGTAGGGCTTCAGCCCTTTCTGGCCGGCTGTCCGCTGGATTTTCACGTATATCAAGATGCCGACGAGGGACAAGCTGCCACCTGTGCCAACTCGGGCTGCTTTGAGAGTGCCCATGGAGCTCTGCAATCTGAGACCAGGAACGTGGGCTGGTAGGTTTTGTTTTCCCGGGCAGAAGCATTTGCAGTACCAGGAAGGCCCTCGGCCCTTCGGGTCGGTCTGCCGACTGGATTTCCACGAATATCAAGGTGCCGCCCAGGGACAAGCTGCCACCTGTGCCAACTCGGGCTGCTTTGAGAGTGCCCATGGAGCTCTGCAATCTGAGACCAGGAACATGGGTTGACGAAATTTGGTTCCCTGGGCAGAAGCCTTTGTCAGTACCACGTAGGGCTTCGGCCCTTTCTGGCCGGCTGTTCGCTGGATTTTCACGTATATTAAGTTGCCGTCCAGGGACAAGCTGCCACCTGTGCCAACTCGGGCTGCTTTGAGAGTGCCCATGGAGCTCTGCAATCTGAGACCAGGAACGTGGGCTGGTAGGTTTTGTTTTCCCGGGCAGAGCATTTGCAGTCCCAGGTAGGCCCTCGGCCCTTCGGGTCGGTCTGACGACTGGATTTCCACGAATATCAAGGTGCCGCCCAGGGACAAGCTGCCACCTGTGCCAACTCGGGCTGCTTTGAGAGTGCCCATGGAGCTCTGCAAACTGAGACCAGGAACATGGGTTGACGAAATTTGATTCCCTGGGCAGAAGCCTTTGTCAGTACCAGGTAGGGCTTCGGCCCTTTCTGGCCGGCTGTCCGCTGGATTTTCACGTATATCAAGTTGCCGCCCAGGGACAAGCAGCCACCTGTGCCAACTCGGTCTGCTTTGAGTGTGCCCATGGAGCTCTGCAATCTGAGACCAGGAACGTGGGCTGGTAGGTTTTGTTTTCCCGGGCAGAGCATTTGCAGTCCCAGGTAGGCCCTCGGCCCTTCGGGTCGGTCTGACAACTGGATTTCCACGAATATCAAGGTGCCGCCCAGGGACAAGCTGCCACCTGTGCCAACTCAGGCCGCTATGAGAGTGCCCATGGAGCTCTGCAAACTGAGACCAGGAACGTGGGGTTATGGGTTTTATTTTCCCGGGCAGAAGCCTCTGTCATTACCAGGTAGGCCCTCGGCCATTCTGGGCCGGTTGCCCACAGGAATTCCACGAATATCAAGATGCCGCCCAGGGACAAGCTGCCACCTGTGCCAACTCGGGCTGCTTTGAGAGTACCCATTAGCTCTGCAAACTGAGACCAGGAACGTACGGTTGTGGGTTTTTATTCCCCGGGCAGAAGCATTTTCAGTACCAGGTAGGCCCTTGGCCCTTCGTGGCCGGCTGCCCGCTGGATTTTGATGAATATCAAGATGCCGCTCAGGGACAAGCTGCCACCTGTGGCAACTCGGGCTGCTTTGAGAGTGCCCATGGAGCTCTGCAATCTGACACCAGGAACGTGGGGTTGTAGGTTTTGTTTTCCCGGGCAGAAGCCTCTGTCATTACCAGGTAGGCCCTCAGCCCTTTTGGGCTGGCAGCCTGCTGGATTTCCACGAATCTGAAGACCCCGCCCAGAGACAAGCTGCCACCTGTGCCAACTCGGGCTGCTTTGAGAGTGCCCATGGAGCTCTGCAAACTGAGACCAGGAACATGGGTTGACGAAATTTGGTTCCCTGGGCAGAAGCCTTTGTCAGTACCAGGTAGGGCTTCGGCCCTTTCTGGCCGGCTGTTCGCTGCACTTTCACGTATATCAAGTTGCCGCCCAGGGACAAGCTGCCACCTGTGGCAACTCGGGCTGCTTTGGGAGTGCCCATGGAGCTCTGCAAACTGAGACCAGGAACGTGGGCTGGTAGGTTTTGTTTTCCCGGGCAGAAGCCTTTGTCAGTACCAGGTAGGGCTTCGGCCCTTTCTGGCCGGCTGTCCGCTGGATTTTCACGTATATCAAGATGCCGCCCAGGGACAAGCTGCCACCTGTGCCAACTCGGGCTGCTTTGAGAGTGCCCATGGAGCTCTGGAAACTGAGACCAGGAACGTGGGCTGGTGGGTTTTGTTTTCCCGGGCAGAAGTCTCTGTCATTACCAGGTAGGCCCTCGGCCCTTTTGGGCTGGCAGAGTGCTGGATTTCCACGAATATCAAGATGCCGCACAGGGACAAGCTGCCACCCGTGCCAACTCGGGCTGCTTTGAGAGTGCCCATGGAGCTCTGCGAACTGAGACCAGGAACATGGGCTGGTAGGTTTTATTTTCTCGTGCAGAAGCCTTTGTCAGTACCAGGTAGGGCCTTGTTCCTCAGGGGCAGGCTGCCTTCAGGATTTCCACGAATATCAAGGTGCCGCCCAGGGACAAGCTGCCACCTGTGGCAACTCGGGCTGCTTTGAGAGTGCCCATGGAGCTCTGAAAACTGAGACCAGGAACGTGGGGTTATGCCGTTTATTTTCTCGTGCAGAAGCCTTTGTCAGTACCAGGTAGGGCCTTGTTCCTCAGGGGCAGGCTGCCGGCTGGATTTCCACATTTCTGAAGATGCCGACGAGGGACAAGCTGCCACCTGTGCCAACTTGGGCTGCTTTGAGAGTGCCCATGGAGCTCTGCAAACTGAGACCAGGAACGCGGGCTGGTGGGTTTCGTTTCCCAGGGAAGAAGCCTTTGTCAGTACCAGGTAGGGCCTTGTTCCTCAGGGGCAGGCTGCCAGCTGGATTTCCACAAATCTGAAAATGCCACCTAGGGACAAGCTGCCACCTGTGCCAACTTGGGCTGCTTTGAGAGTGCCCATGGAGCTCTGAAAACTGAGACCAGGAACGTGGGGTAGTGGGTTTTTTTTTCCCAGAGAGAAGCATTTGTCAGTACCAGGTAGTCCCTCAGCCCTCCGGGGCCGGCTGCTTCCTGGGTTTCCACGAATACCAAGATGCCGCCCAGGGACAAGCTGCCACCTGTGCCAACTCGGGCTGCTTTGAGATTGCCCATGGAGCTCTGCAAACTGAGACCAGGAACGTGGGCTGGTGGGTTTTTTTTCCCGGGCATAAGCATTTGCAGTACCAGGTAGGCCCTCGGCCCTTCTGGTCCGTCTGCCTGCTGGATTTCCACGAATATCAAGGTACTGCCCAGGGACAAGCTGCCACCTGTGCCAACTCGGGCTGCTTTGAGAGTGCCCATGGAGCTCTGCAAACTGAGACCAGGAACATGGGCTGGTAGGTTTTATTTTCTCGTGCAGAAGCCTTTGTCAGTACCAGGTAGGGCCTTGTTCCTCAGGGGCATGCTGCCGGCTGGATTTCCACATTTCTGAGGATGCCGACGAGGGACAAGCTGCCACCTGTGCCAACTTGGGCTGCTTTGAGAGTGCCCATGGAGCTCTGAAAACTGAGACCAGGAATGCGGGATGGTGGGTTTCGTTTCCCAGGGAAGAAGCCTTTGTGAGTATCAGGTAGGGGCTTGTTCCTCAGGGGCAGGCTGCCAGCTGGATTTCCACGAATCTGAAAATGCCGCCTAGGGACAAGCTGCCACCTGGGCCAACTTGGGCTGCTTTGAGAGTGCCCATGGAGCTCTGGAAACTGAGACCAGGAACGTGGGGTGGTGGGTTTTGTTTTCCCGGGCAGATGCCTCTGTCATTACCAGGTAGGCCCTCGGCCCTTTTGGGCTGGCAGCCTACTGGATTTCCACGAATATCAAGATGCCGCCCAGGGACAAGCTGCCACCTGTGCCAACTCGGGCTGCTTTGACAGTGCCCATGGAGCTCTGCAATCTGAGACCAGGAACATGGGTTGACGAAATTTGGTTCCCTGGGCAGAAGCCTTTGTCAGTACCACGTAGGGCTTCGGCCCTTTCTGGCCGGCTGTTCGCAGGATTTTCACGTATATTAAGTTGCCGTCCAGGGACAAGCTGCCACCTGTGCCAACTCGGGCTGCTTGGAGAGTGCCCATGGAGCTCTGGAAACTGAGACCAGGAACGTGGGCTGGTAGGTTTTGTTTTCCCGGGCAGAGCATTTGCAGTCCCAGGTAGGCCCTCGGCCCTTCGGCTTGGTCTGACGACTGGATTTCCACGAATATCAAGGTGCCGCCCAGGGACAAGTTGCCACCTGGGCCAACTCGGGCTGCTTTGAGAGTGCCCATGGAGCTCTGCAAACTGAGACCAGGAACATGGGTTGAAGAAATTTGTTCCCTGGGCAGAAGCCTTTGTCAGTACCAGGTAGGGCTTCGGCCCTTTCTGGCCGGCTGTCCGGTGGATTTTACCATATATCAAGATGCCGCCCAGGGACAAGCTGCCACCTGTGCCAACTCGGGCTGCTTTGAGAGTGCCCATGGAGCTCTGCAATCTGAGACCAGGAACGTGGGCTGGTAGGTTTTGTTTTCCCGGGCAGAAGCATTTGCAGTACCAGGAAGGCCCTCGGCCCTTCGGGTCGGTCTGCCGACTGGATTTCCACGAATATCAATGTACTGCCCAGGGACAAGCTGCCACATGTGCCAACTCGGGCTGCTTTGAGAGTGCCCATGGAGCTCTGCAATCTGAGACCAGGAACATGGGTTGACGAAATTTGGTTCCCTGGGCAGAAGCATTTGTCAGTACCACGTAGGGCTTCGGCCCTTTCTGGCCGGCTGTTCGCAGGATTTTCACGTATATCAAGTTGCCGCCCAGGGACAAGCTGCCACCTGTGCCAACTCGGGCTGCTTTGAGAGTGCCCATGGAGCTCTGCAATCTGAGACCAGGAACGTGGGCTGAAGAAATTTGATTCCCTGGGCAGAAGCCTTTGTCAGTACCAGGTAGGGCTTCGGCCCTTTCTGGCCGGCTGTCCGCTGGATTTTCACGTATATCAAGTTGCCGCCCAGGGACAAGCTGCCACCTGTGCCAACTCGGGCTGCTTTGAGAGTGCCCATGGAGCTCTGCAATCTGAGACCAGGAACGTGGGCTGCTAGGTTTTGTTTTCCCGGGCAGAAGCATTTGCAGTACCAGGTAGGCCCTCGGCCCTTCGGGTCGGTCTGCCGACTGGATTTCCACGAATATCAAGGTGCCGCCCAGGGACAAGCTGCCACCTGTGCCAACTCGGGCTGCTTTGAGAGTGCCCATGGAGCTCTGCAAACTGAGACCAGGAACGCGGGCTGGTGGGTTTTGTTTCCCAGGGCAGAAGCCTTTGTCAGTACCAGGTAGGGCCTCGGCCCTTTCAGGGGCAGGCTGCCGCTGGATTTCCACGTATATCAAAATGCCGCCCAGGGACAAGCTGCCACCTGTGCCAACTCGGGCTGCTTTGAGAGTGCCCATGGAGCTCTGCAAACTGAGACCAGGAACGTGGGGTAGTGGGTTTTGTTTTCCCAGGGCAGAAGCATTTGTCAGTACCAGGTAGGGCCTCGGCCCTCTGGGGCCGGCTGCTTCGACTGGATTTCCACGAATATCAAGATGCCGCCCAGGGACAAGCTGCCACCTGTGCCAACTCGGGCTGCTTTGAGATTGCCCATGGAGCTCTGCAAACTGAGACCAGGAACGTGGGCTGGTGGGTTTTTTTTCCCGGGCAGAAGCATTTGCAGTACCAGGTAGGCCCTCGGCCCTTCTGGTCCGTCTGCCTGCTGGATTTCCACGAATATCAAGGTGCCGCCCAGGGACAAGCTGCCACCTGTGCCAACTCGGGCTGCTTTGAGAGTGCCCATGGAGCTCTGCAAACTGAGACCAGGAACGTGGGCTGGTAGGTTTTATTTTCTCGGCAGAAGCCTTTGTCAGTACCAGGTAGGGCCTCGGCCCTTTCTGGGGCATGCTGCCGGCTGGATTTCCACGTATATCAAGATGCCGCCCAGGGACAAGCTGCCACCTGTGCCAACTTGGGCTGCTTTGAGAGTGCCCATGGAGCTCTGAAAACTGAGACCAGGAACGTGGGTGGTGGGTTTTGTTTTCCCGGGCAGAAGCCTTTGTGAGTACCAGGTAGGGCCTTGGCCCTCAGGGGCAGGCTGCCAGCTGGATTTCCACGAATCAAGATGCCGCCCAGGGACAAGCTGCCACCTGTGCCAACTCGGGCTGCTTTGAGAGTGCCCATGGAGCTCTGGAAACTGAGACCAGGAACGTGGGGTGGTGGGTTTTGTTTTCCCGGGCAGATGCATTTGCAGTACCAGGTAGGCCCTCGGCCCTTTTGGGTCGGTCTGCCTACTGGATTTCCACGAATATCAAGATGCCGCCCAGGGACAAGCTGCCACCTGTGCCAACTCGGGCTGCTTTGAGAGTGCCCATGGAGCTCTGCAATCTGAGACCAGGAACATGGGCTGGTAGGTTTTATTCCCTGGCAGAAGCATTTGCAGTACCACGTAGGCCCTCGGCCCTTCTGGCCGGCTGTCCGGTGGATTTCCCGTATATCAAGATGCCGCCCAGGGACAAGCTGCCACCTGTGCCAACTCGGGCTGCTTTGAGAGTGCCCATGGAGCTCTGCAAACTGAGACCAGGAACGTGGGCTGGTAGGTTTTGTTTTCCCGGGCAGAAGCATTTGCAGTACCAGGAAGGCCCTCGGCCCTTCGGGGCCGGCTGCCGACTGGATTTCCACGAATATCAAGATGCCGCCCAGGGACAAGTTGCCACCTGTGCCAACTCGGGCTGCTTTGAGAGTGCCCATGGAGCTCTGCAAACTGAGACCAGGAACGTGGGTTGAAGAAATTTGTTCCCTGGGCAGAAGCCTTTGTCAGTACCAGGTAGGGCCTCGGCCCTCTGGGCCGGCTGCCCGGTGGATTTCCACGTATATCAAGATGCCGCCCAGGAACAAGCTGCCACCTGTGCCAACTCGGGCTGCTTTGAGAGTGCCCATGGAGCTCTGCAATCTGAGACCAGGAACGTGGGCTGGTAGGTTTTGTTTTCCCGGGCAGAAGCATTTGCAGTACCAGGAAGGCCCTCGGCCCTTCGGGTCGGTCTGCCGACTGGATTTCCACGAATATCAATGTACTGCCCAGGGACAAGCTGCCACCTGTGCCAACTCGGGCTGCTTTGAGAGTGCCCATGGAGCTCTGCAATCTGAGACCAGGAACGTGGGCTGGTAGGTTTTGTTTTCCCGGGCAGAGCATTTGCAGTCCCAGGTAGGCCCTCAGCCCTTCGGGTCGGTCTGATGACTGGATTTCCACGAATATCAAGGTGCCGCCCAGGGACAAGTTGCCACCCGTGCCAACTCGGGCTTCTTTGAGAGTGCCCATGGAGCTCTGCAAACTGAGACCAGGAACATGGGTTGAAGAAATTTGATTCCCTGGGCAGAAGCCTTTGTCAGTACCAGGTAGGGCTTCGGCCCTTTCTGGCCGGCTGTCCGCTGGATTTTCACGTATATCAAGTTGCCGCCCAGGGACAAGCTGCCACCTGTGCCAACTCGGGCTGCTTTGAGAGTGCCCATGGAGCTCTGCAATCTGAGACCAGGAACGTGGGCTGGTAGGTTTTGTTTTCCCGGGCAGAAGCATTTGCAGTACCAGGTAGGCCCTCGGCCCTTCGGGTCGGTCTGCCGACTGGATTTCCACGAATATCAAGGTGCCGCCCAGGGACAAGCTGCCACCTGTGCCAACTCGGGCTGCTTTGAGAGTGCCCATGGAGCTCTGCAATCTGAGACCAGGAACATGGGTTGACGAAATTTGGTTCCCTGGGCAGAAGCCTTTGTCAGTACCACGTAGGGCTTCGGCCCTTTCTGGCCGGCTGTTCGCTGGATTTTCACGTATATTAAGTTGCCGTCCAGGGACATGCTGCCACCTGTGCCAACTCGGGCTGCTTTGAGAGTGCCCATGGAGCTCTGCAATCTGAGACCAGGAACGTGGGCTGGTAGGTTTTGTTTTCCCGGGCAGAGCATTTGCAGTCCCAGGTAGGCCCTCGGCCCTTCGGGTCGGTCTGACGACTGGATTTCCACGAATATCAAGGTGCCGTCCAGGCACAAGCTGCCACCTGTGCCAACTCGGGCTGCTTTGAGAGTGCCCATGGAGCTCTGCAATCTGAGACCAGGAACATGGGTTGACGAAATTTGATTCCCTGGGCAGAAGCCTTTGTCAGTACCAGGTAGGGCTTCGGCCCTTTCTGGCCGGCTGTCCGCTGGATTTTCACGTATATCAAGTTGCCGCCCAGGGACAAGCAGCCACCTGTGCCAACTCGGTCTGCTTTGAGAGTGCCCATGGAGCTCTGCAATCTGAGACCAGGAACGTGGGCTGGTAGGTTTTGTTTTCCCGGGCAGAGCATTTGCAGTCCCAGGTAGGCCCTCGGCCCTTCGGGTCGGTCTGACGACTGGATTTCCACGAATATCAAGGTGCCGCCCAGGGACAAGCTGCCACCTGTGCCAACTCAGGCCGCTATGAGAGTGCCCATGGAGCTCTGCAAACTGAGACCAGGAACGTGGGGTTATGGGTTTTATTTTCCCGGGCAGAAGCCTCTGTCATTACCAGGTAGGCCCTCGGCCCTTCTGGGCCGGTTGCCCACTGGAATTCCACGAATATCAAGATGCCGCCCAGGGACAAGCTGCCACCTGTGGCAACTAAGGGCTGCTTTGGGAGTGCCCATGGAGCTCTGCAAACTGAGACTAGGAACGCGGGCTGCTAGGTTTTGTTTTCCCGGGCAGAAGCCTTTGTCAGTACCAGGTAGGGCTTCGGCCCTTTCTGGCCGGCTGTCCGCTGGATTTTCACGTATATCAAGATGCCGCCCAGGGACAAGCTGCCACCTGTGCCAACTCGGGCTGCTTTGAGAGTGCCCATGGAGCTCTGGAAACTGAGACCAGGAACGTGGCGTGGTGGGTTTTGTTTTCCCGGGCAGAAGCATTTGCAGTACCAGGAAGGCCCTCGGCCCTTCGGGTCGGTCTGCCTGCTGGATTTCCACGAATATCAAGTTGCCGCCCAGGGACAAGCTGCCACCTGTGCCAACTCGGGCTGCTTTGAGAGTGCCCATGGAGCTCTGCAATCTGAGACCAGGAACGTGGGCTGGTAGGTTTTGTTGTCCCGGGCAGAGCATTTGCAGTCCCAGGTAGGCCCTCGGCCCTTCGGGTCGGTCTGAAGACTGGATTTCCACAAATACAAGGATGCCGCCCAGGGACAAGCCGCCACCTGTGCCAACTCGGGCTGCTTTGAGAGTGCCCATGGAGCTCTGCAAACTGAGACCAGGAATGTGGGCTGGTAGGTTTTATTTTCCCGGGCATAAGCATTTGCAGTACCAGGCAGGCCCTTGGCCCTTCGGGGCCGGCTGCCTACTGGATTTCCCCGAATATCAAGATGCCACCCAGGGAGAAGCTGCCACCTGTGCCAACTCGGGCTGCTTTGAGAGTGCCCATGGAGCTCTGCAAACTGAGACCAGGAACGTGGGTTGACGAAATTTGGTTCCCTGGGCAGAAGCCTTTGTCATTACCAGGTAGGCCCTCGGTCACTCTGGGCCGGCTGCCCACTGCAATTCCACGAATATCCAGATGCCGCCCAGTGACAAGTTGCCACCTGTGCCAACTCGGGCTGCTTTGAGAGTGCCCATGGAGCTCTGCAATCTGAGACCAGGAACGTGGGGTTATGGGTTTTATTTTCCCGTGCAGAAGCCTTTGTCAATACCAGGTAGGGCCTTGTTCCTCAGGGGCAGGCTGCCGGCTGGATTTCAACGTTTCTGAAGACGCCGCCAGGGACAAGCTGCCACCTGTGCCAACTCGGGCTGCTTTGAGAATGCCCAGGAAGATCTGCAAACTGAGACCAGTAACGTGCGGTTGTGGCTTTTGTTTCCCTGTGCAGAAGCCTTTGTCCGTACCAGGTAAGCCCTTGTCCCTTCGTGGCCGGCTGCCCGCTGGATTTTGACGAATATCAAGATGCCGCTCAGGGACAAGCTGCCACCTGTGGAAACTCGGGCTGCTTTGAGAGTGCCCATGGAGCTCTGCAATCTGACACCAGGAAGGTGGGGTTGTGGGTTTTATTTTCCCGGGCATAATCATTTGCAGTACCAGGTAGGCCCTCGGCCCTTCGGGGCCGTCTGCCTGCTGGATTTCCACGAATATCAAGATGCTGCCCAGGGACAAGCTGCCACCCGTTCCAACTCGGGCTGCTTTGAGAGTGCCCATGGAGCTCTGCAGACTGAGATCAGGAACGTGGGCTGGTAGGTATTGTTTTCCTGGGCAGAAGCCTTTGTCATTACCAGGTAGGCCCTCGGCCCTTCGGGTCTGTCTGCCTGCTGGATTTCCACGAATATCAATGTACTGCCCAGGGACAAGCTGCCACACGTGCCAACTTGGGCTGCTTTGAGAGTGCCCATGGAGCTCTGAAAATTGAGACCAGGAACGTGGGGTTATGGCTTTTATTTTCTCGTGCACAATCCTTTATCAGTACCAGGTATGGCCTTGTTCCTCGGAGGCAGGCTGCCGGCTGGATTGCCACGTTTCCGAAGATGCCGCTCGGGGACAAGCTGCCACCTGTGCAAACTCGGTGTGCTTTGAGAATGCCCAGGAAGCTCCGCAAACTGGGACCAGGACCGTGCGGTTGTGGCTTTTGTTTCCCCGGGCAGAAGCCTTTGTCAGTACCCGGTAGGGCTTCAGCCCTTTCTGGCCGGCTGTCCGCTGGATTTTCACGTATATCAAGATGCCGACGAGGGACAAGCTGCCACCTGTGCCAACTCGGGCTGCTTTGAGAGTGCCCATGGAGCTCTGCAAACTGAGACCAGGAACATGGGTTGACGAAATTTGGTTCCCCAGGCAGAAGCCTCTGTCATTACCAGGTAGGCCCTCGGCCCTTTTGGGCTGGCAGCCTGCTGGATTTCCACGAATATCAAGATGCCGCCCAGGGACAAGCTGCCACCCGTGCCAACTCAGGCTGCTTTGAGAGTGCCCATGGAGCTCTGCAATCTGAGACCAGGAACGTGGGGTGGTAGGTTTTGTTTTCCCGGGCAGAAGCATTTGCAGTACCAGGTAGGCCCTCGGCTCTTCGGGTCCGTCTGACGACTGGATTTCCACGAATATCAAGGTACTGCCCAGGGACAAGCTGCCACCTGTGCCAACTTGGGCTGCTTTGAGAGTGCCCATGGAGCTCTGCAAACCTAGACCAGGAACGTGGGGTTATGGCTTTTATTTTCTCTTGCAGAAGCCTTTGTCAGTACCAGGTAGGGCCTTGTTCCTCAGGGTCAGGCTGCCGGCTGGATTGCCACGTTTCTGAACATGCCGCTCGGGGACAAGCTGCCACCTGTGCCAACTCGGGCTGCTTTGAGAATGCCCAGGAAGCTCTGCAAACTGAGACCAGTAACGCGCGGTTGTGCCTTTTGTTTCCCCGGGCAGAAGCATTTTCAGTACCAGGTAGGCCCTTGGCCCTTTTGGGCTGGCTGCTTCCTGGGTTTCCACGAATATCAAGATGCCGCCCAGGGACAAGCTGCCACCCGTGCCAACTCGGGCTGCTTTGAGAGTGCCCATGGAGCTCTGCAACCTGAGACCAGGAACATGGGCTGGTAGGTTTTGTTTTCCCGGGCAGAAGAATTTGCAGTACCAGGTAGGCCCTCGGCCCTTCGGGTCGGTCTGCCGAGTGGATTTCCACAAATATCAAGGTGCCGCCCAGGTACAAGCTGCCACCTGTGCCAACTTGGGCTGCTTTGAGGGTGCCCATGGAGCTCTGCAATCTGAGACCAGGAACGTGGGCTGGTGGGTTGTGTTTTCCCGGGCAGAAGCCTTTGTCAGTACCAGGTAGGCCCTCGGCCCTTTTGGGCTGGCAGCCTGCTGGATTTCCACGAATATCAAGATGCCGTCCAGGGACAAGCTGCCACCCGTGCCAACTTGGGCTGCTTTGAGAGTGCCCATGGAGCTCTGAAAATGAGACCAGGAACGTGGGTTGGTGGGGTTTGTTTCCCCACGCAGAAGCATTTGCAGTACCAGGTAGGCCCTCGGCCCTTCGGGGCAGGCTGCCTTCTGCATTTCCACGAATATCAAGGTGCCGCCCAGGGACAAGCTGCCACCTGTGCCAACTCGGGCTGCTTTGAGAGTGCCCATGGAGCTCTGGAAACTGAGACCAGGAACGTGGGCTGGTGGGTTTTATTTTCCCGGGCAGAAGCATTTGCAATCCTAGGTATGCCCTCGGCCCTTCGGGTCTGTCTGCCTGCTGGATTTCCACGAATATCAAGGTACTGCCCAGGGACAAGGTGCCACCTGTGCCAACTGGGGCTGCTTTGAGAGTGCCCATGGAGCTCTGCAATCTGAGACCAGGAACGTGGGCTGGTAGGTTTTGTTTTCCCGGGCAGAAGCATTTGCAGTACCAGGTAGGCCCTCGGCCCTTCTGGTCCGTCTGCCTGCTGGATTTCCACGAATATCAAGGTACTGCCCAGGGACAAGCTGCCACCTGTGCCAACTTGGGCTGCTTTGAGAGTGCCCATGGAGCTCTGCAAACTGAGACCAGGAACGTGGGGTTGTGGCTTTTATTTTCTCGTGCAGAATCCTTTGTCAGTACCAGGTAGAAGACTTGTTCCTCAGGGGCATGCTGCCGGCTGGATTTCCACATTTCTGAAGATGCCGACGAGGGACAAGCTGCCACCTGTGCCAACTCGGGCTGCTTTGAGAGTGCCCATGGAGCTCTGAAAACTGAGACCAGGAACGCGGGGTGGGTGGTTTCGTTTCCCTGGGAAGAAGCCTTTGTGAGTACCAGGTAGGGCCTTGTTCCTCAGGGGCCGGCTGCCAGCTGGATTTCCACGAATCTGAAAATGCCGCCTAGGGACAAGCTGCCACCTGTGCCAACTCAGGCCGCTATGAGAGTGCCCATGGAGCTCTGCAAACCTAGAATAGGAACGTGGGGTTATGGGTTTTATTTTCTCGCGCAGAAGCCTTTGTCAGTACCAGGTAGGGCCTTGTTCCTCAGGTGCAGGCTGCCGGCTGGATTTCCACATTTCTGAAGATGCCGACGAGGGACAAGCTGCCACCTGTGCCAACTTGGGCTGCTTTGAGAGTGCCCATGGATCTTTGAAAACTGAGACCAGGAACGTGGGGTAGTGGGTTTTGTTTTCCCAGAGAGAAGCATTTGTCAGTACCAGGTAGTCCCTCAGGCCTCCAAGGCCGGCTGCTTCCTGGGTTTCCACGAATATCAAGATGCCGCCCAGGGACAAGCTGCCACCTGTGCCAACTCGGGCTGCTTTGAGAGTGCCCATGGAGCTCTGCAATCTGACACCAGGAAGGTGGGGTTGTGGGTTTTATTTTCCCGGGCATAATCATTTGCAGTACCAGGTAGGCCCTCGGCCCTTCGGGGCCGTCTGCCTGCTGGATTTCCACGAATATCAAGATGCTGCCCAGGGACAAGCTGCCACCCGTTCCAACTCGGGCTGCTTTTAGAGTGCCCATGGAGCTCTGCAGACTGAGATCAGGAACGTGGGCTGGTAGGTATTGTTTTCCTGGGCAGAAGCCTTTGTCCTTACCAGGTAGGCCCTCGGCCCTTCGGGTCTGTCTGCCTGCTGGATTTCCACGAATATCAATGTACTGCCCAGGGACAAGCTGCCACACGTGCCAACTTGGGCTGCTTTGAGAGTGCCCATGGAGCTCTGAAAATTGAGACCAGGAACGTGGGGTTATGGCTTTTATTTTCTCGTGCAGAATCCTTTATCAGTACCAGGTATGGCCTTGTTCCTCAGAGGCAGGCTGCCGGCTGGATTGCCACGTTTCCGAAGATGCCGCTCGGGGACAAGCTGCCACCTGTGCCAACTCAGTGTGCTTTGAGAATGCCCAGGAAGCTCCGCAAACTGGGACCAGGACCGTGCGGTTGTGGCTTTTGTTTCCCCGGGCAGAAGCCTTTGTCAGTACCCGGTAGGGCTTCAGCCCTTTCTGGCCGGCTGTCCGCTGGATTTTCACGTATATCAAGATGCCGACGAGGGACAAGCTGCCACCTGTGCCAACTCGGGCTGCTTTGAGAGTGCCCATGGAGCTCTGCAAACTGAGACCAGGAACATGGGTTGACGAAATTTGGTTCCCCAGGCAGAAGCCTCTGTCATTACCAGGTAGGCCCTCGGCCCTTTTGGGCTGGCAGCCTGCTGGATTTCCACGAATATCAAGATGCCGCCCAGGGACAAGCTGCCACCCGTGCCAACTCGGGCTGCTTTGAGAGTGCCCATGGAGCTCTGCAATCTGAGACCAGGAACGTGGGGTGGTAGGTTTTGTTTTCCCGGGCAGAAGCATTTGCAGTACCAGGTAGGCCCTCGGCCCTTCGGGTCCGTCTGACGACTGGATTTCCAGGAATATCAAGGTGCCGCCCAGGGACAAGCTGCCACCCGTGCCAACTCGGGCTGCTTTGAGTGTGCCCATGGAGCTCTGCGGTTTCAGACCAGGAACGTGGGCTGGTAGGTTTTGTTTCCCCAGGCAGAAGCCTCTGTCAGTACAAGGTAGGGCCTCGCCCTTTGGGTTAGGCTGGTTGCTGGGTTTCCACGAATATCAAGATGCCGCCCAGGGACAAGCTGCCACCCGTGCCAACTCGGCTGCTTTGAGAGTGCCCATGGAGCTCTGCAATCTGAGACCAGGAACATGGGTTGACGAAATTTGGTTCCCTGGGCAGAAGCCTTTGTCAATACACCATAGGGCTTCGGCCCTTTCTAGCCGGCTGTTCGCTGGATTTTCACGTATATCAAGTTGCCGTCCAGGGACAAGCTGCCACCCGTGCCAACTCGGGCTGCTTTGAGAGTGCCCATGGAGCTCTGCAAACTGAGACCAGGAACGTGGGCTGGTAGGTTTTGTTTTCCCGGGCAGAAGCATTTGGAGTACCAGGTAGGCCCTCGGCCCTTCTGGTCCGTCTGCCTGCTGGATTTCCACGAATATCAAGGTACTGCCCAGGGACAAGCTGCCACCTGTGCCAACTTGGGCTGCTTTGAGAGTGCCCATGGAGCTCTGCAAACCTAGACCAGGAACGTGGGGTTATGGCTTTTATTTTCTCTTGCAGAAGCCTTTGTCAGTACCAGGTAGGGCCTTGTTCCTCAGGGGCAGGATGCCGGCTGGATTGCCACGTTTCTGAAGATGCCGCTCGGGGACAAGCTGCCACCTGTGCCAACTCGGGCTGCTTTGAGAATGCCCAGGAAGCTCTGCAAACTGAGACCAGTAACGCGCGGTTGTGCCTTTTGATTCCCCGGGCAGAAGCATTTTCAGTACCAGGTAGGCCCTTGGCCCTTTTGGGCTGGCTGCTTCCTGGGTTTCCACGAATATCAAGATGCCGCCCAGGGACAAGCTGCCACCCGTGCCAACTCGGGCTGCTTTGAGAGTGCCCATGGAGCTCTGCAACCTGAGACCAGGAACATGGGCTGGTAGGTTTTGTTTTCCCGGGCAGAAGAATTTGCAGTACCAGGTAGGCCCTCGGCCCTTCGGGTCGGTCTGCCGAGTGGATTTCCACAAATATCAAGGTGCCGCCCAGGTACAAGCTGCCACCTGTGCCAACTTGGGCTGCTTTGAGGGTGCCCATGGAGCTCTGCAATCTGAGACCAGGAACGTGGACTGGTGGGTTGTGTTTTCCCGGGCAGAAGCCTTTGTCAGTACCAGGTAGGCCCTCGGCCCTTTTGGGCTGGCAGCCTGCTGGATTTCCACGAATATCAAGATGCCGCCCAGGGACAAGCTGCCACCCGTGCCAACTTGGGCTGCTTTGAGAGTGCCCATGGAGCTCTGAAAATGAGACCAGGAACGTGGGTTGGTGGGGTTTGTTTCCCCAAGCAGAAGCATTTGCAGTACCAGGTAGGCCCTCGGCCCTTCGGGGCAGGCTGCCTTCTGCATTTCCACGAATATCAAGGTGCCGCCCAGGGACAAGCTGCCACCTGTGCCAACTCGGGCTGCTTTGAGAGTGCCCATGGAGCTCTGGAAACTGAGACCAGGAACGTGGGCTGGTGGGTTTTATTTTCCCGGGCAGAAGCATTTGCAATCCTAGGTATGCCCTCGGCCCTTCGGGTCTGTCTGCCTGCTGGATTTCCACGAATATCAAGGTACTGCCCAGGGACAAGGTGCCACCTGTGCCAACTGGGGCTGCTTTGAGAGTGCCCATGGAGCTCTGCAATCTGACACCAGGAACGTGGGCTGGTAGGTTTTGTTTTCCCGGGCAGAAGCATTTGCAGTACCAGGTAGGCCCTCGGCCCTTCTGGTCCGTCTGCCTGCTGGATTTCCACGAATATCAAGGTACTGCCCAGGGACAAGCTGCCACCTGTGCCAACTTGGGCTGCTTTGAGAGTGCCCATGGAGCTCTGCAAACTGAGACCAGGAACGTGGGGTTGTGGCTTTTATTTTCTCGTGCAGAATCCTTTGTCAGTACCAGGTAGAAGCCTTGTTCCTCAGGGGCATGCTGCCGGCTGGATTTCCACATTTCTGAAGATGCCGACGAGGGACAAGCTGCCACCTGTGCCAACTCGGGCTGCTTTGAGAGTGCCCATGGAGCTCTGAAAACTGAGACCAGGAACGCGGGGTGGGTGGTTTCGTTTCCCTGGGAAGAAGCCTTTGTGAGTACCAGGTAGGGCCTTGTTCCTCAGGGGCCGGCTGCCAGCTGGATTTCCACGAATCTGAAAATGCCGCCTAGGGACAAGCTGCCACCTGTGCCAACTCAGGCCGCTATGAGAGTGCCCATGGAGCTCTGCAAACCTAGAATAGGAACGTGGGGTTATGGGTTTTATTTTCTCGCGCAGAAGCCTTTGTCAGTACCAGGTAGGGCCTTGTTCCTCAGGGGCAGGCTGCCGGCTGGATTTCCACATTTCTGAAGATGCCGACGAGGGACAAGCTGCCACCTGTGCCAACTTGGGCTGCTTTGAGAGTGCCCATGGATCTTTGAAAACTGAGACCAGGAACGTGGGGTAGTGGGTTTTGTTTTCCCAGAGAGAAGCATTTGTCAGTACCAGGTAGTCCCTCAGCCCTCCAAGGCCGGCTGCTTCCTGGGTTTCCACGAATATCAAGATGCCGCCCAGGGACAAGCTGCCACCTGTGCCAACTCGGGATGCTTTGAGAGTGCCCATGGAGCTCTGCAATCTGACACCAGGAACGTGGGGTTGAGGGTTTTATTTTCCCGGGCATAAGCATTTGCAGTGCCAGGTAGGCCCTCGGCCCTTCGGGGCCGTCTGCCTGCTGGATTTCCACGAATATCAAGATGCCGCCCAGGGACAAGCTGCCACCCGTGCCAACTCGGGCTGCTTTGAGAGTGCCCATGGAGCTCTGCAGACTGAGATCAGGAACGTGAGCTGGTAGGTTTTGTTTTCCCGGGGAGAAGCCTTTGTCATTACCAGGTAAGCCCTCGGCCCTTCGGGTCTGTCTGCCTGCTGGATTTCCACGAATATCAAGGTACTGCCCAGGGACAAGCTGCCACCCGTGCCAACTCGGGCTGCTTTGAGAGTGCCCATGGAGCTCTGAAAATTGAGACCAGGAACGTGGGGTTATGGCTTTTATTTTCTCGTGCAGAAGCCTTTGTCGGTACCAGGTCTGGCCTTGTTCCTCAGGGGCAGGCTGCCAGCTTGATTGACACGTTTCTGAAGATGCCGCTCCGGGATTAGCTGCCACCTGTGCCAACTCGGTGTGCTTTGAGAATGCCCAGGAAACTCTGCAAACTGAGACCAGGAACGTGTGGTTGTGGCTTTTGTTTCCCCGGGCAGAAGCATTTTCAGTACCAGGAAGGCCCTTGGCCCTTCGGGGCCGGCTGCCTACTGGATTTCCACGAATATCAAGATGCCGCCCAGGGACAAGCTGCCACCTGTGCCAACTCCGGCTGCTTTGAGAGTGCCCATGGAGCTCTGGAAACTGAGACCAGGAACGTGGGCTGGTAGGTTTTGTTTCCCGGGCAGAAGCCTCTGTCATTACCAGGTAGGCCCTCGGGCCTTCGGGTCTGTCTGCCTGCTGGATTTCCACGAATATCAAGGTACTGCCCAGGGACAAGCTGCCACCTGTGCCAACTCAGGCCGCTATGAGAGTTCCCATGGAGCTCTGCAAACTTAGACCAGGAACCTGGGGTTATGGGTTTTATTTTCTCGTGCAGAAGCCTTTGTCAGTACCAGGTAGGGCCTTGTTCCTAAGGGGCAGGCTGCCAGCTGGATTTCCACGAATCTGAAAATGCCGCCTAGGGACAATCTACCACCTGTGCCAACTTGGGCTGCTTTGAGAGTGCCCATGGAGCTCTGAAAACTGAGAACAGGAACGTGGGGTAGTGGGTTTTGTTTTCCCAGAGAGAAGCATTTGTCAGTACCAGGTAGTCCCTCAGCCCTCCGGGGCCGGCTGCTTCCTGGGTTTCCACGAATATCAAGATGCCACCCAGGGACAAGCTGCCACCTGTGCCAACTCAGGCTGCTATGAGAGTGCCCATGGAGCTCTGCAAACTGACACCAGGAACGAGGGTTGACGAAATTTGGTTCCCCGGGCAGAAGCCTTTGTCAGTACCAGGTAGGCCCTCGGTCACTCTGGGCCGTCCGCCCACTGGAATTCCACGAATATCAAGATGCCGCCCAGAGACAAGCTGCCACCTGTGCCAACTCGGGCTGCTTTGAGAGTGCCCATGGAGCTCTGCAAACTGAGACCAGGAACATGGGCTGGTGGGTTTTATTTTCCCGGGCATAAGCATTTGCAATCCTAGGTAGGCCCTCGGCCCTTCGGGTCTGTCTGCCAGCTGGATTTCCACGAATATCAAGGTACTGCCCAGGGACAAGGTGCCACCTGTGCCAACTTGGGCTGCTTTGAGAGTGCCCATGGAGCTCTGCAATCTGAGACCAGGAACGTGGGCTGGTAGGTTTTGTTTTCCCGGGCATAAGCATTTGCAGTACCAGGTAGGCCCTCGGCCCTTCTGGTCCGTCTGCCTGCTGGATTTCCACGAATATCAAGGTACTGCCCAGGGACAAGCTGCCACCTGTGCCAACTCGGGCTGCTTTGAGAGTGCCCATGGAGCTCTGCAAACTGAGACCAGGAACGTGGGGTGGTGGGTTTTGTTTTCCCGGGCAGAAGCCTTTGTCAGTACCAGGTAGGGCCTTGTTCCTCAGGGGCAGGCTGCCAGCTGGATTTCCACATTTCTGAAGATGCCGCCCAGGGACAAGCTGCCACCTGTGCCAAGTGGGGCTGCTTTGAGAGTGCCCATGGAGCTCTGCAATCTGAGACCAGGAACGTGGGCTGGTAGGTTTTGTTTTCCCGGGCAGAAGCCTCTGTCATTACCAGGTAGGCCCTCGGCCCTTCGGGCCAGTCTGCCTGCTGGATTTCCATGAATATCAAGGTGCTGCCCAGGGAAAAGCTGCCACCTGTGCCAACTTGCGCTGCTTTGAGAGTTCCCATGGAGCTCTGAAAACTGAGACCAGGAACGTGGGGTTATGGCTTTTATTTTCTCGTGCAGAAGCCTTTGCCAGTACCAGGTAGGGCCTTGTTCCTCAGGGGCACGCAGCCGGCTGGATTTGCACATTTCTGAAGATGCTGCCGAGGGACAAGCTGCCACCTGTGCCAACTTGGGCTGCTTTGAGAGTGCCCATGGAGCTCTGCAAACTGAGACCAGGAACGCGGGGTGGTGGGATTCGTTACCAAGGGAAGAAGCCTTTGTCATTACCAGGTAGGGCCTTGTTCCTCAGGGGCAGGCTGCCGGCTGGATTGCCACGTTTCTGAAGATGCCGCCCAGGGACTAGCTGCCACCTGTGCCAACTCGGGCTGCTTTGACAGTGCCCATGGAGCTCTGAAAACTGAGACCTAGAACGTGCGTTTCTGGGTTTTGTTTTCCCAGAGATAAGCATTTGTCAGTACCAGGTAGTCCCTCAGCCCTCCTGGGCCGGCTGCTTTCTGGGTTTCCACGACTATCAAGGTGCCGCCCTGGGACAAGCTGCCACCTGTGCCAACTCAGGCCGCTATGAGAGTGCCCATGGAGCTCTGCAAACTGACACCAGGAACAGGGGTTGAAGAAATTTGGTTCCCCGGGCAGAAGCCTTTGTCAGTACCAGGTAGGCCCTCGGTCACTCTGGGCCGGCTGCCCACTGGAATTCCACGAATATCAAGATGCCGCCCAGGGACAAGCTGCCACCTGTGCCAACTCAGGCTGCTTTGAGAGTGCCCATGGAGCTCTGCAATCTGACACCAGGAACGTGGCGTTGTGGGTTTTATTTTCCCTGGCATAAGCATTTGCAGTGCCATGTAGGCCTTCGGCCCTTCTGGTCCGTCTGCCTGCTGGATTTCCACGAATATCAAGGTACTGCCCAGGGACAAGCTGGCACCTGTGCCAACTTGGGCTGCTTTGAGAGTGCCCATGGAGCTCTGCAAACTGAGACCAGGAACGTGGGGTAATGGCTTCTATTTTCTCGTGCAGAATCCTTTGTCGGTACCAGGTAGAAGCCTTGTTCCTCAGGGGCATGCTGCCGGCTGGATTTCCACATTTCTGAAGATGCCGACGAGGGACAAGCTGCCACCTGTGCCAACTTGGGCTGCTTTGAGAGTGCCCAAGGAGCTCTGAAAACTGAGACCAGGAACGTGGGGTAGTGGGTTTTGTTTTCCCAGAGAGAAGCATTTGTCAGTACCAGGTAGGCCCTCGGTCACTCTGGGCCGGCCGCCCACTGGAATTCCACGAATATCAAGATGCCGCCCAGGGACAAGCTGCCACCTGTGCCAACTTGGGCTGCTTGGAGAGTGCCCATGGAGCTCTGCAAACTGAGACCAGGAACGTGGGGTTGTGGATTTTATTTCCCGGGCATAAGCATTTGCAGTGCCAGGTAGGCCCTCGGCCCTTCGGGTCGGTCTGCCGACTGGTTTTCCACAAATATCAAGGTGCCGCCCAGAGACAAGCTGCCACCTTTGCCAAGTGGGGCTGCTTTGAGGGTGCCCATGGAGCTCTGCAATCTGAGACCAGGAACGTGGGCTGGTGGGTTTTGTTTTCCCGGGCAGAAGCCTCTGTCATTACCAGGTAGGCCCTTGGCCCTTTTGGGCTGGCAGCCTGCTGGATTTCCACAAATATCAAGATGCCGCCCAGGGACAAGCTGCCACCCGTGCCAACTTGGGCTGCTTTGAGAGTGCCCATGGAGCTCGAAAATTGAGACCAGGAACGTGGGGTTATGGCTTTTATTTTCTCGTGCAGAAGCCTTTGTCAGTACCAGGTAGGGCCCTGTTCCTCAGGGGCAGGCTGCCGGCTGGATTTCCACGTTTCTGAAGATGCCGCTCGGGGACAAGCTGCCACCTGTGCCAACTCTTGCTGCTTTGAGAATGCCCAGGAAGCTCTGCAAACTGAGACCTGTAAAGTGCGGTTGTGGCTTTTGTTTCCCCGGGCAGAATCATTTGCAGTACCAGGTAGGCCCTTGGCCCTTCGTGGCTGGCTGCCCGCTGGATTTTGACGAATATCAAGATGCCGCCCAGGGACAAGCTGCCACACGTGCCAACTCGGGCTGCTTTGAGAGTGCCCATGGAGCTCTGCAAACTGAGACCAGGAACGTGGGCTGGTGGGTTTTATTTTCCCGGGCAGAAGCATTTGCAATCCTAGGTAGGCCCTCAGCCCTTCGGGTCCGTCTGCCTGCTGGATTTTCACGAATATCAAGGTACTGCCCAGGGACAAGCTGCCACCTGTGCCAACTCGGGCTGCTTTGAGAGTGCCCATGGAGCTCTGCAATCTGACACCAGGAACGTGGGCTGGTAGGTTTTGTTTTCCCGGGCAGAAGCATTTGCAGTACCAGGTAGGCCCTCGGCCCTTCTGGGCCGTCTGCCTGCTGGATTTCCACGAATATCAAGGTACTGCCCAGGGACAAGCTGCCACCTGTGCCAACTTGGGCTGCTTTGAGAGTGCCCATGGAGCTCTGCAAACTGAGACCAGGAACGTGGGGTTATGGCTTTTATTTTCTCGTGCAGAAGCCTTTCTCAGTACAAGGTAGAAGCCTTGTGCTCAGGGGCATGCTGCCTGCTGGATTTCCACATTTCTGAAGATGCCACCCAGGGACAAGCTGCCACCTGTGGCAACTCGGGATGCTTTGAGAGTGCCCATGGAGCTCTTAAAACTGAGACCAGGAACGCGGGGTGGTGGGTTTCGTTTCCCTCGGAAGAAGCCTTTGTGAGTACCAGGTAGGGCCTTGTTCCTAAGGGGCAGGCTGCCAGCTGGATTTCCACGAATCTGAAAATGCCGCCTAGGGACAAGCTGCCACCTGTGCCAACTTGGGCTGCTTTGAGAGTGCCCATGGAGCTCTGCAAACTGAGTCCAGGAACGTGGGGTAGTGGGTTTTGTTTTCCCAGAGAGAAGAATTTGTCAGTACCAGGTAGTCCCTCAGCCCTCCAAGGCCGGCTGCTTCCTGGGTTTCCACGAATATCAAGATGCCGCCCAGGGACAAGCTGCCACCTGTGCCAACTCAGGCCACTATGAGAGTGCCCATGGAGCTCTGCAAACCTAGACCAGGAACGTGGGGTTATGGGTTTTATTTTCTCTTGCAGAAACCTTTGTCAGTACCAGGTAGGGCCTCGTTCCTCAGGGGCAGGCTGCCGGCTGGATTTCCACATTTCTGAAGATGCCGCCCAGGGACAAGCTGCCACCTGTGCCAACTTGGGCTGCTTTGAGAGTGCCCATGGAGCTTTGAAAACTGAGACCAGGAACGTGGGGTAGTGGGTTTTGTTTTCCCGGGCAGAAGCATTTGTCAGTACCAGGTAGGCCTTTGGCCCTTCGTGGCCGGCTGCCCACTGGATTTCCACGAATATCAAGATGCCGCCCAGGGACAAGCTGCCACCCGTGCCAACTCGGGCTGCTTTGAGAGTGCCCATGGAGCTCTGCAAACTGAGACCAGAAACGTGGGCTGGTAGGTTTTGTTTTCCCGGGCAGAGGCATTTGCAATACCAGGCAGGCCCTCGGCCCTTCGGGACTGTCTGCCGACTGGATTTCCACGAATATCAAGGTACTGCCCAGGGACAAGCTGCCACCTGTGCCAACTTGGGCTGCTTTGACCGTTCCCATGGAGCTCTGAAAACTGAGACCAGGAACGCGGGGTGCGTGGTTTCGTTTCCCTGGGAAGAAGCCTTTGTGAGTACCATGTAGGGCCTTGTTCCTCAGGGGCAGGCTGCCGGCTGGATTTCCACGAATCTGAAAATGCCGCCTAGGGACAAGCTGCCACCTGTGCCAACTTGGGCTGCTTTGAGAGTTCCCATGGAGCTCTGCAAACTGAGACCAGGAACGTGGGGTAGTCGGTTTTGTTTTCCCAGAGAGAAGCATTTGTCAGTACCAGGTAGTCCCTCAGCCCTCCAAGGCCGGCTGCTTCCTGGGTTTCCACGAATATCAAGATGCCGCCCAGGGACAAGCTGCCACCTGTGCCAACTCAGGGCGCTATGAGAGTGCCCATGGAGCTCTGCAAACCTAGACCAGGAAAGTTGGGGTTATGGCTTTTATTTTCTCGTGCAGAAGCCTTTGTCAGTACCAGGTAGGGCCTTGTTCCTCAGGGGCAGGCTGCCGGCTGGATTTCCACATTTCTGAAGATGCCGACGAGGGACAAGGTGCCACCTGTGACAACTTGGGCTGCTTTGAGAGTGCCCATGGAGCTTTGAAAACTGAGACCAGGAACGTGGGGTAGTGGGTTTTGTTTTCCCAGAGAGAAGCATTTGTCAGTACCAGGTAGTCCCTCAGCCCTCTGGGGCCGGCTGCTTCCTGGGTTTCCACGAATATCAAGATGCCGCCCAGGGACAAGCTGCCACCTGTGCCAACTCGGGCTGCTTTGAGAGTGCCCATGGAGCTCTGCAATCTGACACCAGGAACGTGGGGTTGAGGGTTTTATTTTCCCGGGCATAAGCATTTGCAGTGCCAGGTAGGCCCTCGGCCCTTCGGGGCCGTCTGCCTGCTGGATTTCCACGAATATCAAGATGCCGCCCAGGGACAAGCTGCCACCCGTGCCAACTCGGGCTGCTTTGAGAGTGCCCATGGAGCTCTGCAGACTGAGATCAGGAACGTGGGCTGGTAGGTTTTGTTTTCCCGGGCAGAAGCCTCTGTCATTACCAGGTAGGCCCTCGGCCCTTCAGGTCTGTCTGCCTGCTGGATTTCCACGAATATCAAGGTACTGCCCAGGGACAAGCTGCCACCCGTGCCAACTCGGGCTGCTTTGAGGGTGCCCATGGAGCTCTGAAAATTGAGACCAGGAACGTGGGGTTATGGCTTTTATTTTCTCGTGCAGAAGCCTTTGTCGGTACCAGGTCTGGCCTTGTTCCTCAGGGGCAGGCTGCCAGCTGGATTGCCACGTTTCTGAAGATGCCGCTCAGGGACTAGCTGCCACCCGTGCCAACTCGGGCTGCTTTGAGAATGCCCAGGAAGCTCTGCAAACTAAGACCAGGAACGTGCCGTTGTGGCTTTTGTTTCCCCGGGCAGAAGCATTTGCAGTACCAGGAAGGCCCTTGGCCCTTCGGGGCCGGCTGCCCGCTGGATTTTGACGAATATCAAGATGCCGCCAGGGACAAGCTGCCACCTGTGCCAACTCGGGCTGCTTTGAGAGTGCCCATGGAGCTCTGGAAACTGAGACCAGGAACGTGGGATGGTAGGTTTTGTTTCCCGGGCAGAAGCCTCTGTCATTACCAGGTAGGCCCTCGGGCCTTCGGGTCTGTCTGCCTGCTGGATTTCCACGAATATCAAGGTACTGCCCAGGGACAAGCTGCCACCTGTGCCAACTCAGGCCGCTATGAGAGTGCCCATGGAACTCTGCAAACTGAGACCAGGAACGTGGGTTGACGAATTTTGGTTCCCTGGGCAGAAGCCTTTGTCAGTACCAGGTAGACCCTCGGTCACTCTTGGCCGGCTGCCCACTGCAATTCCACGAATACCAAGATGCCGCCCAGGGACAAGCTGCCACCTGTGCCAACTCGGGCTGCTTTGAGAGTGCCCATTGAGCTCTGCAATCTGAGGCCAGGAACGTGGGGTTATGGCTTTTATTTTCTCGTGCAGAAGCCTTTGTCAGTACCAGGTAGGGCCTTGTTCCTCAGGGGCAGGCTGCCGGCTGGATTTCCACATTTCTGAAGATGCTGCCGAGGGACAACCTGCCACCTGTGCCAACTTGGGCTGCGTTGAGAGTGCCCATGGAGCTCTGCAAACTGAGACCAGGAACGCGGGGTGGTGGGTTCCGTTTCCCTGGGAAGAAGCCTTTGTCAGTACCAGGTAGGGCCTTGATCCTCAGGGGCAGGCTGCCTGCTGGATTTCCAAGAATCTGAAAATGCCGCCTAGGGACAAGCTGCCACCTGTACCAACTCGGGCTGCTTTGAGAGTGCCCATGGAGCTCTGAAAACTGAGACCAGGAACGTGGGGTAGTGGGTTTTGTTTTCCCAGAGAGAAGCCTTTGTCAGTACCAGGTAGTCCCTCAGCCCTCCGGGGCCTGCTGCTTCCTGGGTTTCCACGAATATCAAGATGCCACCCAGGGACAAGCTGCCACCTGTGCCAACTCAGGCCGCTATGAGAGTTCCCATGGAGCTCTGCAAACTGACCCCAGGAACAGGGGTTGATGAAATTTGGTTCCCCGGGCAGAAGCCTTTGTCAGTACCAGGTAGGCCCTCGGTCACTCTGGGCCGGCTGCCCACTGGATTTCCACGAATATCAAGATGCCGCCCAGGGACCAGCTGCCACCTGTGCCAACTCGGGCTGCTTTGAGAGTTCCCATGGAGCTCTGCAATCTGACACCAGGAACGTGGGGTTGTGGGTTTTATTTTCCCGGGCAGAAGCATTTGCAGTGCCAGGTAGGCCCTCGGCCCTTCGGGGCCGTCTGCCTGCTGGATTTCCACGAATATCAAGATTCCGCCCAGGGACAAGCTGCCACCTGTGCCAACTCGGGCTGCTTTGAGAGTGCCCATGGAGCTCTGCAAAATGAGATCAGGAACGTGGGCTGGTAGGTTTTGTTTTCCCGGGCAGAAACCTCTGTCATTACCTGGTAGGCCCTCGGCCCTTCGGGTCTGTCTGCCTGCTGGATTTCCACGAATATCAATGTACTGCCCAGGGACAAGCTGCTACACGTGCCAACTCCGGCTGGTTTGAGAGTGCCCATGGAGCTCTAAAAATTGAGACCAGGAACGTGGGATTATGGCTTTTGTTTTCTCGTGTAGAAGCCTTTGTCAGGACCAGGGAGGGCCTTGTTCCTCAGGGGCAGGCTGCCTGCTGGATTTCCACGTTTCTGACGATGCCGCTCGGGGACAAGCTGCCACCTGTGCCAACTCGGGCCGCTATGAGCGTGCCCATGGAACTCTGCAAACTGAGACCAGGAACGTGGGTTGACGAAATTTGGTTCCCCGGGCAGAAGCCTTTGTCAGTACCAGGTAGGCCCTCGGTCACTCTGGGCCGGCTGCCCACTGGAATTCCACGAATACCAAGATGCCGCCCAGGGACAAGCTGCCACACGTGCCAACTCGGGCTGCTTTGAGAGTGCCCATGGAGCTCTGCAATCTGAGACCAGGAACGTGGGGTTATGGCTTTTATTTTCTCGTGCAGAAGCCTTTGTCAGTACCAGGTAGGGCCTTGTTCCTCAGGGGCAGGCTGCCGGCTGGATTGCCACGTTTCTGAAGATGCCGCTCGGGGACAAGCTGCCACCTGTGCCAACGCGGGCTGCTTTGAGAATGCCCAGGAAGCTCTGCAAACTGAGACCAGTAACGTGCGGTTGTGGCTTTTGTTTCCCCGGGCAGAAGCATTTTCAGTACCAGGTAGGCCCTTGGCCCTTCGTGGCCGGCTGCCCGCTGGATTTTGACGAATACCCAGATGCCGCCAAGGGACAAGCTGCCACCTGTGGTAACTCGGGATGCTTTGAGTGTGCCCATGGAGCTCTGGAAACTGAGACCAGGAACGTGGGCTGGTGGGTTTTGTTTTCCCGGGCAGAAGCATTTGTCAGTACCAGGTAGGCCCTCGGTCACTCTGGGCCGGCTGCCCACTGGATTTCCACGAATATCAAGATGCCGCCCAGGGACAAGCTGCCACCCGTGCCAACTCGGGCTGCTTTGAGAGTTCCCATGGAGCTCTGCAAACTGAGACCAGGAACGTGGGCTGGTGTGTTTTGTTTTTCCGGGCAGAAGCATTTGCAATACCAGGCAGGCCCTCGGCCCTTCGGGTCTGTCTGCCTGCTGGATTTCCACGAATATCAAGGTACTGCCCAGGGACAAGCTGCCACCTGTGCCAACTTGGGCTGCTTTGAGAGTTCCCATGGAGCTCTGCAAACTGAGACCAGGAACGTGGGGTTATGGCTTTTATTTTCCTGTGCAGAAGCCTTTGTCATTACCAGGTAGGGCCTTGTTCCTCCGGGGCAGGCTGCCGGCTGGATTTCCACATTTCTGAAGATGCCGACGAGGGACAACCTGCCACCTTTGCCAACTTGGGCTGCGTTGAGAGTGCCCATGGAGCTCTGCAAACTGAGACCAGGAACGAGGGGTGGTGGGTTCCGTTTCCCTGGGAAGAAGCCTTTGTCAGTACCAGGTAGGGCCTTGTTCCTCAGGGGCAGGCTGCCTGTAGGATTTCCAAGAATCTGAAAATGCCGCCTAGGGACAAGCTGCCACCTGTACCAACTTGGGCTGCTTTGAGAGTGCCCATGGAGCTCTGAAAACTGAGACCAGGAACGTGGGGTAGTGGGTTTTGTTTTCCCAGAGAGAAGCCTTTGTCAGTACCAGGTAGTCCCTCAGCCCTCCGGGGCCTGCTGCTTCCTGGGTTTCCACGAATATCAAGATGCCACCCAGGGACAAGCTGCCACCTGTGCCAACTCAGGCCGCTATGAGAGTGCCCATGGAGCTCTGCAAACTGACACCAGGAACAGGGGTTGACGAAATTTGGTTCCCCGGGCAGAAGCCTTTGTCAGTACCAGGTAGGCCCTCGGTCACTCTGGGCCGGCTGCCCACTGGAATTCCACGAATATCAAGATGCCGCCCAGGGACCAGCTGCCACCTGTGCCAACTCGGGCTGCTTTGAGAGTGCCCATGGAGCTCTGCAATCTGAGACCAGGAACGTGGGGTTGTGGGTTTTATTTTCCCGGGCATAAGCATTTGCAGTGCCAGGTAGGCCCTCGGCCCTTCGGGGCCGTCTGTCTGCTGGATTTCCACGAATATCAAGATGCCGCCCAGGGACAAGCTGCCACCCGTGCCAACTCGGGCTGCTTTTAGAGTGCCCATGGAGCTCTGCAGACAGAGATCAGGAACGTGGGCTGGTAGGTTTTGTTTTCCCGGGCAGAAGCCTCTGTCATTACCAGGTAGGCCCTCGGCCCTTCAGGTCTGTCTGCCTGCTGGATTTCCACGAATATCAATGTACTGCCCAGGGACAAGCTGCCACACGTGCCAACTCGGGCTGCTTTGAGAGTGCCCATGGAGCTCTGAAAATTGAGGCCAGGAACGTGGGATTATGGCTTTTATTTTCTCGTGTAGAAGCCTTTGTCAGTACCAGGTAGGCCCTTGGTCCTCAGGGGCAGGCTGCCTGCTGGATTTCCACGAATCTGACGATGCCGCTCGGGGACAAGCTGCCACCTGTACCAACTCGGGCTGCTTTGAGAGTGCCCATGGAGCTCTGAAAACTGAGACTAGGAACGTGGGGTAGTGGGTTTTGTTTTCCCAGAGAGAAGCCTTTGTCAGTACCAGGTAGTCCCTCAGCCCTCCGGGGCCGGCTGCTTCCTGGGTTTCCACGAATATCAAGATGCCACCCAGGGACAAGCTGCCACCTGTGCCAACTCAGGCCGCTATGAGAGTTCCCATGGAGCTCTGCAAATTGACACCAGGAACAGGGGTTGAAGAAATTTGGTTCCCCGGGCAGAAGCCTTTGTCAGTACCAGGTAGGGCCTTGTTCTTCAGGGGCAGGCTGCCGGCTGAATTTCCACGTTTCTGAAGATGCCGCTCGGGGACAAGCTGCCACCTGTGCCAACTCGGGCTGCTTTGAGAATGCCCAGGAAGCTCCGCAAACTGAGACCAGTAACGTGCGGTTGTGGCTTTTGTTTCCCCGGGCAGAAGCATTTTCAAGACCAGGTAGTCCCTCAGCCCTCCGCAGCCGGCTGCTTCCTGGGTTTCCCCGAATATCAAGATGCCACCCAGGGACAAGCTGCCACCTGTGCCAAGTCTGGCTTCTTTGAGAGTGCCCATGGAGCTCTGCAAACTGAGACCAGGAACGTTGGGTGGTGGGTTTTGTTTTCCCGGGCAGAAGCCTCTGTCATTACCAGGTAGGCCCTCGGCCCTTTTGGGCTAGCAGCCTGCTGGATTTCCACAAATATCAAGATGCCGCCCAGGGACAAGCTGCCCCCTGTGCCAACTCGGGCTGCTTTGAGAGTGCCCATGGAGCTCTGCAATCTGAGACCAGGAACGTGGGCTGGTAGGTTTTGTTTTCCCGGGCAGAAGCATTTGTCAGTACCAGGTAGGCCCTCGGCCCTTCGGGTCGGTCTGCCGACTGGATTTCCACGAATATCAAGGTGCCGCCCAGGGACAAGCTGCCACCTGTGCCAACTCGGGCTGCTTTGAGAGCGCCCATGGAGCTCTGCAATCTGAGACCAGGAACATGGATTGACGAAATTTGGTTGCCTGGGCAGAAGCCTTTGTCAGTACCACCTAGGGCTTCGGCCCTTTCTGGCCGGCTGTCCGCTGGATTTTCACGTATATCAAGATGCCGCCCAGGGACAAGCTGCCACCTGTGCCAACTTGGGCTGCTTTGAGAGTGCCCATGGAGCTCTGAAAACTGAGACCTAGAACGTGGGGTTCTGGGTTTTGTTTTCCCAGAGAGAAGCATTTGTCTGTACCAGGTAGTCCCACAGCCCTCCTGGGCCGGCTGCTTCCTGGGTTTCCACGACTATCAAGATGCCGCCGAGGGACAAGCTGCCACCTGTGCCAACTCGGGCCGCTTTGAGAGTGCCCATGGAGCTCTGCAAACTGAGACCAGGAACGTGGGTTGACGAAATTTGGTTCCCTGGGCAGAAGCCTTTGTCAGTACCAGGTAGGCCCTCGGTCACTCTGGTCCGGCTGCCCACTGCAATTCCACGAATATCAAGATGCCGCCCAGGGACAAGCTGCCACCTGTGCCAACTCGGGCTGCTTGGAGAGTGCCCATGGAGCTCTGCAATCTGAGACCAGGAACGTGGGGTTATGGCTTTTGTTTTCCCGGGGAGAAGCCTTTGTCAGTACCAGGTAGGGCCTTGTTCCTCAGGGGCAGGCTGCCGGCTGGATTTCCACGTTTCTGAAGATGCCGCTCGGGGACAAGCTGCCACCTGTGCCAACTCGGGCTGCTTTGAGAGTGCCCATGGAGCTCTGCAAACTGAGAACAGGAACGTGGGCTGGTAGGTTTTGTTTTCCCAGAAAGAAGCATTTGTCAGTACCAGGTAGGCCCTCGGCCCTTCGGGTCTGTCTGCCTGCTGGATTTCCACGAATATCAAGGTGCCGCCCAGGGACAAGTTGTCACCTCTGCCGACTCGGGCTGCTTTGAGAGTGCCCATGGAGCTCTGCAATCTGAGACCAGGAACATGGGTTGACGAAATTTGGTTCCCTGGGAAGAAGCCGTTGTCAGTACCAGGTAGGGCTTCGGCCCTTTCTGGCCGGCTGTTCGCTGGATTTTCACGTATATCCAGTTGCCGCCCAGGGACAAGTAGCAACCCGTGCCAACTCGGGCTGCTTTGAGAGTGCCCATGGAGCTCTGCAATTTCAGACCAGGAACGTGGGCTGGTGGGTTTTGTTTCCCCAGGCAGAAGCCTCTATCAGTACAAGGTAGGCCCTCGCCCTTGGGGGTAGGCTGCTTGCTGGGTTTCCACGAATATCAAGATGCCGCCCAGGGACAAGCTGCCACCTGTGCCAACTCGGGATGCTTTGAGAGTGCCCATGGAGCTCTGCAATCTGACACCAGGAATGTGGGGTTGTGGGTTTTATTTTCCCAGGCATAAGCATTTGCAGTGCCAGGTAGGCCCTCGGCCCTTCGGGGCCGTCTGCCTGCTGGATTTCCACGAATATCAAGATGCCGCCCAGGGACAAGCTGCCACCCATGCCAACTCGGGCTGCTTTTTGAGTGCCCATGGAGCTCTGCAGACTGAGATCAGGAACGTGGGCTGGTAGGTTTTGTTTTCCCGGGCAGAAGCCTCTGTCATTACCAGGTAGGCCCTCGGCCCTTCAGGTCTGTCTGCCTGCTGGATTTCCACGAATATCAATGTACTGCCCAGGGACAAGCTGCCACACGTGCCAACTCGGGCTGCTTTGAGAGTGCCCATGGAGCTCTGAAAATTGAGACCAGGAACGTGGGGTCATGGCTTTTATTTTCTCGTGCAGAAGCCTTTGTCAGTACCAGGTAGGGCCTTGTTCCTCAGGGGCAGGATGCCGGCTGGATTGCCACGTTTCTGAAGATGCCGCCCAGGGACAAGCTGCCACCTGTGCCAACTCGGGCTGTTTGAGAATGCCCAGGAATCTCCGCAAACTGAGACCAGTAACATGCGGTTGTGGCTTTTGTTTCCCCGGGCAGAAGCATTTTGTCAGTACCAGGTAGGCCCTTGGCCCTTTCTGGCCGGCTGTTCGCTGGATTTTCATGTCTATCCAGTTGCCGCCCAGGGACAAGTAGCAACCCGTGCCAACTCGGGCTGCTTTGAGAGTGCCCATGGAGCTCTGCAGACAGAGATCAGGAACGTGGGCTGGTAGGTTTTGTTTTCCCGGGCAGAAGCCTCTGTCATTACCAGGTAGGCCCTCGGCCCTTCAGGTCTGTCTGCCTGCTGGATTTCCACGAATATCAATGTACTGCCCAGGGACAAGCTGCCACACGTGCCAACTCGGGCTGCTTTGAGAGTGCCCATGGAGCTCTGAAAATTGAGGCCAGGAACGTGGGATTATGGCTTTTATTTTCTCGTGTAGAAGCCTTTGTCAGTACCAGGTAGGCCCTTGGTCCTCAGGGGCAGGCTGCCTGCTGGATTTCCACGAATCTGACGATGCCGCTCGGGGACAAGCTGCCACCTGTACCAACTCGGGCTGCTTTGAGAGTGCCCATGGAGCTCTGAAAACTGAGACCAGGAACGTGGGGTAGTGGGTTTTGTTTTCCCAGAGAGAAGCCTTTGTCAGTACCAGGTAGTCCCTCAGCCCTCCGGGGCCGGCTGCTTCCTGGGTTTCCACGAATATCAAGATGCCACCCAGGGACAAGCTGCCACCTGTGCCAACTCAGGCCGCTATGAGAGTTCCCATGGAGCTCTGCAAATTGACACCAGGAACAGGGGTTGATGAAATTTGGTTCCCCGGGCAGAAGCCTTTGTCAGTACCAGGTAGGGCCTTGTTCTTCAGGGGCAGGCTGCCGGCTGAATTTCCACGTTTCTGAAGATGCCGCTCGGGGACAAGCTGCCACCTGTGCCAACTCGGGCTGCTTTGAGAGTGCCCATGGAGCTCTGAAAACTGAGACCAGTAACGTGCGGTTGTGGCTTTTGTTTCCCCGGGCAGAAGCATTTTCAAGACCAGGTAGTCCCTCAGCCCTCCGCAGCCGGCTGCTTCCTGGGTTTCCCCGAATATCAAGATGCCACCCAGGGACAAGCTGCCCACCTGTGGCAACTCTGGCTTCTTTGAGAGTGCCCATGGAGCTCTGCAAACTGAGACCAGGAACGTTGGGTGGTGGGTTTTGTTTTCCCGGGCAGAAGCCTCTGTCATTACCAGGTAGGCCCTCGGCCCTTTTGGGCTAGCAGCCTGCTGGATTTCCACGAATATCAAGATGCCGCCCAGGGACAAGCTGCCCCCTGTGCCAACTCGGGCTGCTTTGAGAGTGCCCATGGAGCTCTGCAATCTGAGACCAAGAACGTGGGCTGGTAGGTTTTGTTTTCCCGGGCAGAAGCATTTGTCAGTACCAGGTAGGCCCTCGGCCCTTCGGGTCGGTCTGCCGACTGGATTTCCCCGAATATCAAGGTGCCGCCCAGGGACAAGCTGCCACCTGTGCCAACTCGGGCTGCTTTGAGAGCGCCCATGGAGCTCTGCAATCTGAGACCAGGAACATGGGTTGACGAAATTTGGTTGCCTGGGTAGAAGCCTTTGTCAGTACCACCTAGGGCTTCGGCCCTTTCTGGCCGGCTGTCCGCTGGATTTTCACGTATATCAAGATGCCGCCCAGGGACAAGCTGCCACCTGTGCCAACTTGGGCTGCTTTGAGAGTGCCCATGGAGCTCTGAAAACTGAGACCTAGAACGTGGGGTTCTGGGTTTTGTTTTCCCAGAGAGAAGCATTTGTCTGTACCAGGTAGTCCCACAGCCCTCCTGGGCCGGCTGCTTCCTGGGTTTCCACGACTATCAAGATGCCGCCGAGGGACAAGCTGCCACCTGTGCCAACTCGGGCCGCTTTGAGAGTGCCCATGGAGCTCTGCAAACTGAGACCAGGAACGTGGGTTGACGAAATTTGGTTCCCTGGGCAGAAGCCTTTGTCAGTACCAGGTAGGCCCTCGGTCACTCTGGTCCGGCTGCCCACTGCAATTCCACGAATATCAAGATGCCGCCCAGGGACAAGCTGCCACCTGTGCTAACTCGGGCTGCTTGGAGAGTGCCCATGGAGCTCTGCAATCTGAGACCAGGAACGTGGGGTTATGGCTTCTGTTTTCCCGGGCAGAAGCCTTTGTCAGTACCAGGTAGGGCCTTGTTCCTCAGGGGCAGGCTGCCGGCTGGATTTTCACGTTTCTGAAGATGCCGCCCAGGGACAAGCTGCCACCTGTGCCAACTCGGGCTGTTTGAGAATGCCCAGGAATCTCCGCAAACTGAGACCAGTAACATGCGGTTGTGGCTTTTGTTTCCCCGGGCAGAAGCATTTTGTCAGTACCAGGTAGGCCCTTGGCCCTTTCTGGCCGGCTGTTCGCTGGATTTTCACGTATATCCAGTTGCCGCCCAGGGACAAGTAGCAACCTGTGCCAACTCGGGCTGCTTTGAGAGTGCCCATGGAGCTCTGCAGACAGAGATCAGGAACGTGGGCTGGTAGGTTTTGTTTTCCCGGGCAGAAGCCTCTGTCATTACCAGGTAGGCCCTCGGCCCTTCAGGTCTGTCTGCCTGCTGGATTTCCACGAATATCAATGTACTGCCCAGGGACAAGCTGCCACATGTGCCAACTCGGGCTGCTTTGAGAGTGCCCATGGAGCTCTGAAAATTGAGGCCAGGAACGTGGGATTATGGCTTTTATTTTCTCGTGTAGAAGCCTTTGTCAGTACCAGGTAGGCCCTTGGTCCTCAGGGGCAGGCTGCCTGCTGGATTTCCACGAATCTGACGATGCCGCTCGGGGACAAGCTGCCACCTGTACCAACTCGGGCTGCATTGAGAGTGCCCATGGAGCTCTGAAAACTGAGACCAGGAACGTGGGGTAGTGGGTTTTGTTTTCCCAGAGAGAAGCCTTTGTCAGTACCAGGTAGTCCCTCAGCCCTCCGCAGCCGGCTGCTTCCTGGGTTTCCACGAATATCAAGATGCCACCCAGGGACAAGCTGCCACCTGTGCCAACTCAGGCCGCTATGAGAGTTCCCATGGAGCTCTGCAAATTGACACCAGGAAAAGGGGTTGATGAAATTTGGTTCCCCGGGCAGAAGCCTTTGTCAGTACCAGGTAGGGCCTTGTTCTTCAGGGGCAGGCTGCCGGCTGAATTTCCACGTTTCTGAAGATGCCGCTCGGGGACAAGCTGCCACCTGTGCCAACTCGGGCTGCTTTGAGAGTGCCCATGGAGCTCTGAAAACTGAGACCAGTAACGTGCGGTTGTGGCTTTTGTTTCCCCGGGCAGAAGCATTTTCAAGACCAGGTAGTCCCTCAGCCCTCCGCAGCCGGCTGCTTCCTGGGTTTCCCCGAATATCAAGATGCCACCCAGGGACAAGCTGCCCACCTGTGGCAACTCTGGCTTCTTTGAGAGTGCCCATGGAGCTCTGCAAACTGAGACCAGGAACGTTGGGTGGTGGGTTTTGTTTTCCCGGGCAGAAGCCTCTGTCATTACCAGGTAGGCCCTCGGCCCTTTTGGGCTAGCAGCCTGCTGGATTTCCACGAATATCAAGATGCCGCCCAGGGACAAGCTGCCCCCTGTGCCAACTCGGGCTGCTTTGAGAGTCCCCATGGAGCTCTGCAATCTGAGACCAAGAACGTGGGCTGGTAGGTTTTGTTTTCCCGGGCAGAAGCATTTGTCAGCACCAGGTAGGCCCTCGGCCCTTCGGGTCGGTCTGCCGACTGGATTTCCACGAATATCAAGGTGCCGCCCAGGGACAAGCTGCCACCTGTGCCAACTCGGGCTGCTTTGAGAGCGCCCATGGAGCTCTGCAATCTGAGACCAGGAACATGGGTTGACGAAATTTGGTTGCCTGGGCAGAAGCCTTTGTCAGTACCACCTAGGGCTTCGGCCCTTTCTGGCCGGCTGTCCGCTGGATTTTCACGTATATCAAGATGCCGCCCAGGGACAAGCTGCCACCGGTGCCAACTTGGGCTGCTTTGAGAGTGCCCATGGAGCTCTGAAAACTGAGATCTAGAACGTGGGGTTCTGGGTTTTGTTTTCCCAGAGAGAAGCATTTGTCTGTACCAGGTAGTCCCACAGCCCTCCTGGGCCGGCTGCTTCCTGGGTTTCCACGACTATCAAGATGCCGCCGAGGGACAAGCTGCCACCTGTGCCAACTCGGGCCGCTTTGAGAGTGCCCATGGAGCTCTGCAAACTGAGAACAGGAACGTGGGCTGGTAGGTTTTGTTTTCCCAGAAAGAAGCATTTGTCAGTACCAGGTAGGCCCTCGGCCCTTCGGGTCTGTCTGCCTGCTGGATTTCCACGAATATCAAGGTGCCGCCCAGGGACAAGTTGTCACCTCTGCCGACTCGGGCTGCTTTGAGAGTGCCCATGGAGCTCTGCAATCTGAGACCAGGAACATGGGTTGACGAAATTTGGTTCCCTGGGAAGAAGCCGTTGTCAGTACCAGGTAGGGCTTCGGCCCTTTCTGGCCGGCTGTTCGCTGGATTTTCACGTGTATCCAGTTGCCGCCCAGGGACAAGTAGCAACCCGTGCCAACTCGGGCTGCTTTGAGAGTGCCCATGGAGCTCTGCAATTTCAGACCAGGAACGTGGGCTGGTGGGTTTTGTTTCCCCAGGCAGAAGCCTCTATCAGTACAAGGTAGGCCCTCGCCCTTGGGGGTAGGCTGCTTGCTGGGTTTCCACGAATATCAAGATGCCGCCCAGGGACAAGCTGCCACCTGTGCCAACTCGGGATGCTTTGAGAGTGCCCATGGAGCTCTGCAATCTGACACCAGGAATGTGGGGTTGTGGGTTTTATTTTCCCGGGCATAAGCATTTGCAGTGCCAGGTAGGCCCTCGGCCCTTCGGGGCCGTCTGCCTGCTGGATTTCCACGAATATCAAGATGCCGCCCAGGGACAAGCTGCCACCCATGCCAACTCGGGCTGCTTTTTGAGTGCCCATGGAGCTCTGCAGACTGAGATCAGGAACGTGGGCTGGTAGGTTTTGTTTTCCCGGGCAGAAGCCTCTGTCATTACCAGGTAGGCCCTCGGCCCTTCAGGTCTGTCTGCCTGCTGGATTTCCACGAATATCAATGTACTGCCCAGGGACAAGCTGCCACACGTGCCAACTCGGGCTGCTTTGAGAGTGCCCATGGAGCTCTGAAAATTGAGACCAGAAACGTGGGGTCATGGCTTTTATTTTCTCGTGCAGAAGCCTTTGTCAGTACCAGGTAGGGCCTTGTTCCTCAGGGGCAGGATGCCGGCTGGATTGCCACGTTTCTGAAGATGCCGCCCAGGGACAAGCTGCCACCTGTGCCAACTCGGGCTGTTTGAGAATGCCCAGGAATCTCCGCAAACTGAGACCAGTAACATGCGGTTGTGGCTTTTGTTTCCCCGGGCAGAAGCATTTTGTCAGTACCAGGTAGGCCCTTGGCCTTTTCTGGCCGGCTGTTCGCTGGATTTTCACGTATATCCAGTTGCCGCCCAGGGACAAGTAGCAACCCGTGCCAACTCGGGCTGCTTTGAGAGTGCCCATGGAGCTCTGCAATTTCAGACCAGGAACGTGGGCTGGTGGGTTTTGTTTCCCCAGGCAGAAGCCTCTATCAGTACAAGGTAGGCCCTCGCCCTTGGGGGTAGGCTGCTTGCTGGGTTTCCACGAATATCAAGATGCCGCCCAGGGACAAGCTGCCACCTGTGCCAACTCGGGATGCTTTGAGAGTGCCCATGGAGCTCTGCAATCTGACACCAGGAATGTGGGGTTGTGGGTTTTATTTTCCCGGGCATAAGCATTTGCAGTGCCAGGTAGGCCCTCGGCCCTTCGGGGCCGTCTGCCTGCTGGATTTCCACGAATATCAAGATGCCGCCCAGGAACAAGCTGCCACCCATGCCAACTCGGGCTGCTTTTTGAGTGCCCATGGAGCTCTGCAGACTGAGATCAGGAACGTGGGCTGGTAGGTTTTGTTTTCCCGGGCAGAAGCCTCTGTCATTACCAGGTAGGCCCTCGGCCCTTCAGGTCTGTCTGCCTGCTGGATTTCCACGAATATCAATGTACTGCCCAGGGACAAGCTGCCACACGTGCCAACTCGGGCTGCTTTGAGAGTGCCCATGGAGCTCTGAAAATTGAGACCAGGAACGTGGGGTCATGGCTTTTATTTTCTCGTGGAGAAGCCTTTGTCAGTACCAGGTAGGGCCTTGTTCCTCAGGGGCAGGATGCCGGCTGGATTTCCACGTTTCTGAAGATGCCGCCCAGGGACAAGCTGCCACCTGTGCTAACTCGGGCTGTTTGAGAATGCCCAGGAATCTCCGCAAACTGAGACCAGTAACATGCGGTTGTGGCTTTTGTTTCCCCGGGCAGAAGCATTTTGTCAGTACCAGTTAGGCCCTTGGCCCTTCATGGCCGGCTGCCCTCTGGATTTTGACGAATATCAAGATGTCGCCCAGGGACAAGCTGCCACCTGTGCCAACTCGGGCTGCTTTGAGAGTGCCCATGGAGCTCTGCAATTTCAGACCAGGAACGTGGGCTGGTGGGTTTTGTTTTCCCGGGCAGAAGCCTCCGTCATTACCAGGTAGGCCCTCGGCCCTTTTGGGCTTTCAGCCTACTGGATTTCCACGAATATCATGATGCCGGCCAGGGACAAGCTGCCACCTGTGCCAACTCGGGCTGCTTTGAGAGTGCCCATGGAGCTCTTCAATCTGAGACCAGGAACGTGGGCTTGTAGGTTTTGTTTTCCCGGGCAGAAGCATTTGTCAGTACCAGGTAGGCCCTCGGCCCTTCGAGTCGGTCTGCCGACTGGATTTCCACGAATATCAAGGTGCCGCCCAGGGACAAGCTGCCACCTGTGCCAACTCGGGCTGCTTTGAGAGTGCCCATGGAGCTCTGCAATCTGAGACCAGGAACATGGGTTGACGAAATTTGGTTCCCTGGGCAGAAGCCTTTGTCAGTACCACGTAGTGCTTCGGCCCTTTCTGGCCGGCTGTTCGCTGGATTTTCACGTATATCAAGTTGCCGTCCAGGGGCAAGCTGCCACCCGTGCCAACTCGGGCTGCTTTGAGAGTGCCCATGGAGCTCTGCAATCTGAGACCAGGAACGTGGGCTGGTAGGTTTTGTTTTCCTGGGCAGAAGCATTTGTCAGTACCAGGTAATCCCTCGGCCCTTCGGGTCGGTCTGCCGACTGGATTTCCACGAATATCAAGGTGCCGCCCAGGGACAAGCTGCCACACGGGCCAACTCGGGCTGCTTTGAGAGTGCCCATGGAGCTCTGAAAATTGAGGCCAGGAACGTGGGATTATGGCTTTTATTTTCCCGTGTAGAAGCCTTTGTCAGTACCAGGTAGGCCCTTGGTCCTCAGGGGCAGGCTGCCTGCTGGATTTCCACATTTCTGAAGATGCCGACGAGGGACAAGCTGCCACCTGTGCCAACTCGGGCTGCTTTGAGAGTGCCCATGGAGCTCTGAAAACTGAGACCAGGAACGCGGGGTGGGTGGTTTCGTTTCCCTGGGAAGAAGCCTTTGTGAGTACCAGGTAGGGCCTTGTTCCTCAGGGGCCGGCTGCCAGCTGGATTTCCACGAATCTGAAAATGCCGCCTAGGGACAAGCTGCCACCTGTGCCAACTCAGGCCGCTATGAGAGTGCCCATGGAGCTCTGCAAACCTAGAATAGGAACGTGGGGTTATGGGTTTTATTTTCTCGCGCAGAAGCCTTTGTCAGTACCAGGTAGGGCCTTGTTCCTCAGGGGCAGGCTGCCGGCTGGATTTCCACATTTCTGAAGATGCCGACGAGGGACAAGCTGCCACCTGTGCCAACTTGGGCTGCTTTGAGAGTGCCCATGGATCTTTGAAAACTGAGACCAGGAACGTGGGGTAGTGGGTTTTGTTTTCCCAGAGAGAAGCATTTGTCAGTACCAGGTAGTCCCTCAGCCCTCCAAGGCCGGCTGCTTCCTGGGTTTCCACGAATATCAAGATGCCGCCCAGGGACAAGCTGCCACCTGTGCCAACTCGGGATGCTTTGAGAGTGCCCATGGAGCTCTGCAATCTGACACCAGGAACGTGGGGTTGAGGGTTTTATTTTCCCGGGCATAAGCATTTGCAGTGCCAGGTAGGCCCTCGGCCCTTCGGGGCCGTCTGCCTGCTGGATTTCCACGAATATCAAGATGCCGCCCAGGGACAAGCTGCCACCCGTGCCAACTCGGGCTGCTTTGAGAGTGCCCATGGAGCTCTGCAGACTGAGATCAGGAACGTGAGCTGGTAGGTTTTGTTTTCCCGGGGAGAAGCCTTTGTCATTACCAGGTAAGCCCTCGGCCCTTCGGGTCTGTCTGCCTGCTGGATTTCCACGAATATCAAGGTACTGCCCAGGGACAAGCTGCCACCCGTGCCAACTCGGGCTGCTTTGAGAGTGCCCATGGAGCTCTGAAAATTGAGACCAGGAACGTGGGGTTATGGCTTTTATTTTCTCGTGCAGAAGCCTTTGTCGGTACCAGGTCTGGCCTTGTTCCTCAGGGGCAGGCTGCCAGCTTGATTGACACGTTTCTGAAGATGCCGCTCCGGGATTAGCTGCCACCTGTGCCAACTCGGTGTGCTTTGAGAATGCCCAGGAAACTCTGCAAACTGAGACCAGGAACGTGTGGTTGTGGCTTTTGTTTCCCCGGGCAGAAGCATTTTCAGTACCAGGAAGGCCCTTGGCCCTTCGGGGCCGGCTGCCTACTGGATTTCCACGAATATCAAGATGCCGCCCAGGGACAAGCTGCCACCTGTGCCAACTCCGGCTGCTTTGAGAGTGCCCATGGAGCTCTGGAAACTGAGACCAGGAACGTGGGCTGGTAGGTTTTGTTTCCCGGGCAGAAGCCTCTGTCATTACCAGGTAGGCCCTCGGGCCTTCGGGTCTGTCTGCCTGCTGGATTTCCACGAATATCAAGGTACTGCCCAGGGACAAGCTGCCACCTGTGCCAACTCAGGCCGCTATGAGAGTTCCCATGGAGCTCTGCAAACTTAGACCAGGAACCTGGGGTTATGGGTTTTATTTTCTCGTGCAGAAGCCTTTGTCAGTACCAGGTAGGGCCTTGTTCCTAAGGGGCAGGCTGCCAGCTGGATTTCCACGAATCTGAAAATGCCGCCTAGGGACAATCTACCACCTGTGCCAACTTGGGCTGCTTTGAGAGTGCCCATGGAGCTCTGAAAACTGAGAACAGGAACGTGGGGTAGTGGGTTTTGTTTTCCCAGAGAGAAGCATTTGTCAGTACCAGGTAGTCCCTCAGCCCTCCGGGGCCGGCTGCTTCCTGGGTTTCCACGAATATCAAGATGCCACCCAGGGACAAGCTGCCACCTGTGCCAACTCAGGCTGCTATGAGAGTGCCCATGGAGCTCTGCAAACTGACACCAGGAACGAGGGTTGACGAAATTTGGTTCCCCGGGCAGAAGCCTTTGTCAGTACCAGGTAGGCCCTCGGTCACTCTGGGCCGTCCGCCCACTGGAATTCCACGAATATCAAGATGCCGCCCAGAGACAAGCTGCCACCTGTGCCAACTCGGGCTGCTTTGAGAGTGCCCATGGAGCTCTGCAAACTGAGACCAGGAACATGGGCTGGTGGGTTTTTTTTCCCGGACAGAAGCATTTGCAATCCTAGGTAGGCCCTCGGCCCTTCGGGTCTGTCTGCCAGCTGGATTTCCACGAATATCAAGGTACTGCCCAGGGACAAGGTGCCACCTGTGCCAACTTGGGCTGCTTTGAGAGTGCCCATGGAGCTCTGCAATCTGAGACCAGGAACGTGGGCTGGTAGGTTTTGTTTTCCCGGGCATAAGCATTTGCAGTACCAGGTAGGCCCTCGGCCCTTCTGGTCCGTCTGCCTGCTGGATTTCCACGAATATCAAGGTACTGCCCAGGGACAAGCTGCCACCTGTGCCAACTCGGGCTGCTTTGAGAGTGCCCATGGAGCTCTGCAAACTGAGACCAGGAACGTGGGGTGGTGGGTTTTGTTTTCCCGGGCAGAAGCCTTTGTCAGTACCAGGTAGGGCCTTGTTCCTCAGGGGCAGGCTGCCAGCTGGATTTCCACATTTCTGAAGATGCCGCCCAGGGACAAGCTGCCACCTGTGCCAAGTGGGGCTGCTTTGAGAGTGCCCATGGAGCTCTGCAATCTGAGACCAGGAACGTGGGCTGGTAGGTTTTGTTTTCCCGGGCAGAAGCCTCTGTCATTACCAGGTAGGCCCTCGGCCCTTCGGGCCAGTCTGCCTGCTGGATTTCCATGAATATCAAGGTGCTGCCCAGGGAAAAGCTGCCACCTGTGCCAACTTGCGCTGCTTTGAGAGTTCCCATGGAGCTCTGAAAACTGAGACCAGGAACGTGGGGTTATGGCTTTTATTTTCTCGTGCAGAAGCCTTTGCCAGTACCAGGTAGGGCCTTGTTCCTCAGGGGCACGCAGCCGGCTGGATTTGCACATTTCTGAAGATGCTGCCGAGGGACAAGCTGCCACCTGTGCCAACTTGGGCTGCTTTGAGAGTGCCCATGGAGCTCTGCAAACTGAGACCAGGAACGCGGGGTGGTGGGATTCGTTACCAAGGGAAGAAGCCTTTGTCATTACCAGGTAGGGCCTTGTTCCTCAGGGGCAGGCTGCCGGCTGGATTGCCACGTTTCTGAAGATGCCGCCCAGGGACTAGCTGCCACCTGTGCCAACTCGGGCTGCTTTGACAGTGCCCATGGAGCTCTGAAAACTGACACCTAGAACGTGCGTTTCTGGGTTTTGTTTTCCCAGAGATAAGCATTTGTCAGTACCAGGTAGTCCCTCAGCCCTCCTGGGCCGGCTGCTTTCTGGGTTTCCACGACTATCAAGGTGCCGCCCTGGGACAAGCTGCCACCTGTGCCAACTCAGGCCGCTATGAGAGTGCCCATGGAGCTCTGCAAACTGACACCAGGAACAGGGGTTGAAGAAATTTGGTTCCCCGGGCAGAAGCCTTTGTCAGTACCAGGTAGGCCCTCGGTCACTCTGGGCCGGCTGCCCACTGGAATTCCACGAATATCAAGATGCCGCCCAGGGACAAGCTGCCACCTGTGCCAACTCAGGCTGCTTTGAGAGTGCCCATGGAGCTCTGCAATCTGACACCAGGAACGTGGCGTTGTGGGTTTTATTTTCCCTGGCATAAGCATTTGCAGTGCCATGTAGGCCTTCGGCCCTTCTGGTCCGTCTGCCTGCTGGATTTCCACGAATATCAAGGTACTGCCCAGGGACAAGCTGGCACCTGTGCCAACTTGGGCTGCTTTGAGAGTGCCCATGGAGCTCTGCAAACTGAGACCAGGAACGTGGGGTAATGGCTTCTATTTTCTCGTGCAGAATCCTTTGTCGGTACCAGGTAGAAGCCTTGTTCCTCAGGGGCATGCTGCCGGCTGGATTTCCACATTTCTGAAGATGCCGACGAGGGACAAGCTGCCACCTGTGCCAACTTGGGCTGCTTTGAGAGTGCCCAAGGAGCTCTGAAAACTGAGACCAGGAACGTGGGGTAGTGGGTTTTGTTTTCCCAGAGAGAAGCATTTGTCAGTACCAGGTAGGCCCTCGGTCACTCTGGGCCGGCCGCCCACTGGAATTCCACGAATATCAAGATGCCGCCCAGGGACAAGCTGCCACCTGTGCCAACTTGGGCTGCTTGGAGAGTGCCCATGGAGCTCTGCAAACTGAGACCAGGAACGTGGGGTTGTGGATTTTATTTCCCGGGCATAAGCATTTGCAGTTCCAGGTAGGCCCTCGGCCCTTCGGGTCGGTCTGCCGACTGGTTTTCCACAAATATCAAGGTGCCGCCCAGAGACAAGCTGCCACCTTTGCCAAGTGGGGCTGCTTTGAGGGTGCCCATGGAGCTCTGCAATCTGAGACCAGGAACGTGGGCTGGTGGGTTTTGTTTTCCCGGGCAGAAGCCTCTGTCATTACCAGGTAGGCCCTTGGCCCTTTTGGGCTGGCAGCCTGCTGGATTTCCACAAATATCAAGATGCCGCCCAGGGACAAGCTGCCACCCGTGCCAACTTGGGCTGCTTTGAGAGTGCCCATGGAGCTCGAAAATTGAGACCAGGAACGTGGGGTTATGGCTTTTATTTTCTCGTGCAGAAGCCTTTGTCAGTACCAGGTAGGGCCTTGTTCCTCAGGGGCAGGCTGCCGGCTGGATTTCCACGTTTCTGAAGATGCCGCTCGGGGACAAGCTGCCACCTGTGCCAACTCTTGCTGCTTTGAGAATGCCCAGGAAGCTCTGCAAACTGAGACCTGTAAAGTGCGGTTGTGGCTTTTGTTTCCCCGGGCAGAATCATTTGCAGTACCAGGTAGGCCCTTGGCCCTTCGTGGCTGGCTGCCCGCTGGATTTTGACGAATATCAAGATGCCGCCCAGGGACAAGCTGCCACACGTGCCAACTCGGGCTGCTTTGAGAGTGCCCATGGAGCTCTGCAAACTGAGACCAGGAACGTGGGCTGGTGGGTTTTATTTTCCCGGGCAGAAGCATTTGCAATCCTAGGTAGGCCCTCAGCCCTTCGGGTCCGTCTGCCTGCTGGATTTTCACGAATATCAAGGTACTGCCCAGGGACAAGCTGCCACCTGTGCCAACTCGGGCTGCTTTGAGAGTGCCCATGGAGCTCTGCAATCTGACACCAGGAACGTGGGCTGGTAGGTTTTGTTTTCCCGGGCAGAAGCATTTGCAGTACCAGGTAGGCCCTCGGCCCTTCTGGGCCGTCTGCCTGCTGGATTTCCACGAATATCAAGGTACTGCCCAGGGACAAGCTGCCACCTGTGCCAACTTGGGCTGCTTTGAGAGTGCCCATGGAGCTCTGCAAACTGAGACCAGGAACGTGGGGTTATGGCTTTTATTTTCTCGTGCAGAAGCCTTTCTCAGTACAAGGTAGAAGCCTTGTGCTCAGGGGCATGCTGCCTGCTGGATTTCCACATTTCTGAAGATGCCACCCAGGGACAAGCTGCCACCTGTGGCAACTCGGGATGCTTTGAGAGTGCCCATGGAGCTCTTAAAACTGAGACCAGGAACGCGGGGTGGTGGGTTTCGTTTCCCTCGGAAGAAGCCTTTGTGAGTACCAGGTAGGGCCTTGTTCCTAAGGGGCAGGCTGCCAGCTGGATTTCCACGAATCTGAAAATGCCGCCTAGGGACAAGCTGCCACCTGTGCCAACTTGGGCTGCTTTGAGAGTGCCCATGGAGCTCTGCAAACTGAGTCCAGGAACGTGGGGTAGTGGGTTTTGTTTTCCCAGAGAGAAGAATTTGTCAGTACCAGGTAGTCCCTCAGCCCTCCAAGGCCGGCTGCTTCCTGGGTTTCCACGAATATCAAGATGCCGCCCAGGGACAAGCTGCCACCTGTGCCAACTCAGGCCACTATGAGAGTGCCCATGGAGCTCTGCAAACCTAGACCAGGAACGTGGGGTTATGGGTTTTATTTTCTCTTGCAGAAACCTTTGTCAGTACCAGGTAGGGCCTCGTTCCTCAGGGGCAGGCTGCCGGCTGGATTTCCACATTTCTGAAGATGCCGCCCAGGGACAAGCTGCCACCTGTGCCAACTTGGGCTGCTTTGAGAGTGCCCATGGAGCTTTGAAAACTGAGACCAGGAACGTGGGGTAGTGGGTTTTGTTTTCCCGGGCAGAAGCATTTGTCAGTACCAGGTAGGCCTTTGGCCCTTCGTGGCCGGCTGCCCACTGGATTTCCACGAATATCAAGATGCCGCCCAGGGACAAGCTGCCACCCGTGCCAACTCGGGCTGCTTTGAGAGTGCCCATGGAGCTCTGCAAACTGAGACCAGGAACGTGGGCTGGTAGGTTTTGTTTTCCCGGGCAGAGGCATTTGCAATACCAGGCAGGCCCTCGGCCCTTCGGGACTGTCTGCCGACTGGATTTCCACGAATATCAAGGTACTGCCCAGGGACAAGCTGCCACCTGTGCCAACTTGGGCTGCTTTGACCGTTCCCATGGAGCTCTGAAAACTGAGACCAGGAACGCGGGGTGCGTGGTTTCGTTTCCCTGGGAAGAAGCCTTTGTGAGTACCATGTAGGGCCTTGTTCCTCAGGGGCAGGCTGCCGGCTGGATTTCCACGAATCTGAAAATGCCGCCTAGGGACAAGCTGCCACCTGTGCCAACTTGGGCTGCTTTGAGAGTTCCCATGGAGCTCTGCAAACTGAGACCAGGAACGTGGCGTAGTCGGTTTTGTTTTCCCAGAGAGAAGCATTTGTCAGTACCAGGTAGTCCCTCAGCCCTCCAAGGCCGGCTGCTTCCTGGGTTTCCACGAATATCAAGATGCCGCCCAGGGACAAGCTGCCACCTGTGCCAACTCAGGGCGCTATGAGAGTGCCCATGGAGCTCTGCAAACCTAGACCAGGAAAGTTGGGGTTATGGCTTTTATTTTCTCGTGCAGAAGCCTTTGTCAGTACCAGGTAGGGCCTTGTTCCTCAGGGGCAGGCTGCCGGCTGGATTTCCACATTTCTGAAGATGCCGACGAGGGACAAGGTGCCACCTGTGACAACTTGGGCTGCTTTGAGAGTGCCCATGGAGCTTTGAAAACTGAGACCAGGAACGTGGGGTAGTGGGTTTTGTTTTCCCAGAGAGAAGCATTTGTCAGTACCAGGTAGTCCCTCAGCCCTCTGGGGCCGGCTGCTTCCTGGGTTTCCACGAATATCAAGATGCCGCCCAGGGACAAGCTGCCACCTGTGCCAACTCGGGCTGCTTTGAGAGTGCCCATGGAGCTCTGCAATCTGACACCAGGAACGTGGGGTTGAGGGTTTTATTTTCCCGGGCATAAGCATTTGCAGTGCCAGGTAGGCCCTCGGCCCTTCGGGGCCGTCTGCCTGCTGGATTTCCACGAATATCAAGATGCCGCCCAGGGACAAGCTGCCACCCGTGCCAACTCGGGCTGCTTTGAGAGTGCCCATGGAGCTCTGCAGACTGAGATCAGGAACGTGGGCTGGTAGGTTTTGTTTTCCCGGGCAGAAGCCTCTGTCATTACCAGGTAGGCCCTCGGCCCTTCAGGTCTGTCTGCCTGCTGGATTTCCACGAATATCAAGGTACTGCCCAGGGACAAGCTGCCACCCGTGCCAACTCGGGCTGCTTTGAGGGTGCCCATGGAGCTCTGAAAATTGAGACCAGGAACGTGGGGTTATGGCTTTTATTTTCTCGTGCAGAAGCCTTTGTCGGTACCAGGTCTGGCCTTGTTCCTCAGGGGCAGGCTGCCAGCTGGATTGCCACGTTTCTGAAGATGCCGCTCAGGGACTAGCTGCCACCCGTGCCAACTCGGGCTGCTTTGAGAATGCCCAGGAAGCTCTGCAAACTAAGACTAGGAACGTGCCGTTGTGGCTTTTGTTTCCCCGGGCAGAAGCATTTGCAGTACCAGGAAGGCCCTTGGCCCTTCGGGGCCGGCTGCCCGCTGGATTTTGACGAATATCAAGATGCCGCCAGGGACAAGCTGCCACCTGTGCCAACTCGGGCTGCTTTGAGAGTGCCCATGGAGCTCTGGAAACTGAGACCAGGAACGTGGGATGGTAGGTTTTGTTTCCCGGGCAGAAGCCTCTGTCATTACCAGGTAGGCCCTCGGGCCTTCGGGTCTGTCTGCCTGCTGGATTTCCACGAATATCAAGGTACTGCCCAGGGACAAGCTGCCACCTGTGCCAACTCAGGCCGCTATGAGAGTGCCCATGGAACTCTGCAAACTGAGACCAGGAACGTGGGTTGACGAATTTTGGTTCCCTGGGCAGAAGCCTTTGTCAGTACCAGGTAGACCCTCGGTCACTCTTGGCCGGCTGCCCACTGCAATTCCACGAATACCAAGATGCCGCCCAGGGACAAGCTGCCACCTGTGCCAACTCGGGCTGCTTTGAGAGTGCCCATTGAGCTCTGCAATCTGAGGCCAGGAACGTGGGGTTATGGCTTTTATTTTCTCGTGCAGAAGCCTTTGTCAGTACCAGGTAGGGCCTTGTTCCTCAGGGGCAGGCTGCCGGCTGGATTTCCACATTTCTGAAGATGCTGCCGAGGGACAACCTGCCACCTGTGCCAACTTGGGCTGCGTTGAGAGTGCCCATGGAGCTCTGCAAACTGAGACCAGGAACGCGGGGTGGTGGGTTCCGTTTCCCTGGGAAGAAGCCTTTGTCAGTACCAGGTAGGGCCTTGATCCTCAGGGGCAGGCTGCCTGCTGGATTTCCAAGAATCTGAAAATGCCGCCTAGGGACAAGCTGCCACCTGTACCAACTCGGGCTGCTTTGAGAGTGCCCATGGAGCTCTGAAAACTGAGACCAGGAACGTGGGGTAGTGGGTTTTGTTTTCCCAGAGAGAAGCCTTTGTCAGTACCAGGTAGTCCCTCAGCCCTCCGGGGCCTGCTGCTTCCTGGGTTTCCACGAATATCAAGATGCCACCCAGGGACAAGCTGCCACCTGTGCCAACTCAGGCCGCTATGAGAGTTCCCATGGAGCTCTGCAAACTGACCCCAGGAACAGGGGTTGATGAAATTTGGTTCCCCGGGCAGAAGCCTTTGTCAGTACCAGGTAGGCCCTCGGTCACTCTGGGCCGGCTGCCCACTGGATTTCCACGAATATCAAGATGCCGCCCAGGGACCAGCTGCCACCTGTGCCAACTCGGGCTGCTTTGAGAGTTCCCATGGAGCTCTGCAATCTGACACCAGGAACGTGGGGTTGTGGGTTTTATTTTCCCGGGCAGAAGCATTTGCAGTGCCAGGTAGGCCCTCGGCCCTTCGGGGCCGTCTGCCTGCTGGATTTCCACGAATATCAAGATTCCGCCCAGGGACAAGCTGCCACCTGTGCCAACTCGGGCTGCTTTGAGAGTGCCCATGGAGCTCTGCAAAATGAGATCAGGAACGTGGGCTGGTAGGTTTTGTTTTCCCGGGCAGAAACCTCTGTCATTACCTGGTAGGCCCTCGGCCCTTCGGGTCTGTCTGCCTGCTGGATTTCCACGAATATCAATGTACTGCCCAGGGACAAGCTGCTACACGTGCCAACTCCGGCTGGTTTGAGAGTGCCCATGGAGCTCTAAAAATTGAGACCAGGAACGTGGGATTATGGCTTTTGTTTTCTCGTGTAGAAGCCTTTGTCAGGACCAGGGAGGGCCTTGTTCCTCAGGGGCAGGCTGCCTGCTGGATTTCCACGTTTCTGACGATGCCGCTCGGGGACAAGCTGCCACCTGTGCCAACTCGGGCCGCTATGAGCGTGCCCATGGAACTCTGCAAACTGAGACCAGGAACGTGGGTTGACGAAATTTGGTTCCCCGGGCAGAAGCCTTTGTCAGTACCAGGTAGGCCCTCGGTCACTCTGGGCCGGCTGCCCACTGGAATTCCACGAATACCAAGATGCCGCCCAGGGACAAGCTGCCACACGTGCCAACTCGGGCTGCTTTGAGAGTGCCCATGGAGCTCTGCAATCTGAGACCAGGAACGTGGGGTTATGGCTTTTATTTTCTCGTGCAGAAGCCTTTGTCAGTACCAGGTAGGGCCTTGTTCCTCAGGGGCAGGCTGCCGGCTGGATTGCCACGTTTCTGAAGATGCCGCTCGGGGACAAGCTGCCACCTGTGCCAACGCGGGCTGCTTTGAGAATGCCCAGGAAGCTCTGCAAACTGAGACCAGTAACGTGCGGTTGTGGCTTTTGTTTCCCCGGGCAGAAGCATTTTCAGTACCAGGTAGGCCCTTGGCCCTTCGTGGCCGGCTGCCCGCTGGATTTTGACGAATACCCAGATGCCGCCAAGGGACAAGCTGCCACCTGTGGTAACTCGGGATGCTTTGAGTGTGCCCATGGAGCTCTGGAAACTGAGACCAGGAACGTGGGCTGGTGGGTTTTGTTTTCCCGGGCAGAAGCATTTGTCAGTACCAGGTAGGCCCTCGGTCACTCTGGGCCGGCTGCCCACTGGATTTCCACGAATATCAAGATGCCGCCCAGGGACAAGCTGCCACCCGTGCCAACTCGGGCTGCTTTGAGAGTTCCCATGGAGCTCTGCAAACTGAGACCAGGAACGTGGGCTGGTGTGTTTTGTTTTTCCGGGCAGAAGCATTTGCAATACCAGGCAGGCCCTCGGCCCTTCGGGTCTGTCTGCCTGCTGGATTTCCACGAATATCAAGGTACTGCCCAGGGACAAGCTGCCACCTGTGCCAACTTGGGCTGCTTTGAGAGTTCCCATGGAGCTCTGCAAACTGAGACCAGGAACGTGGGGTTATGGCTTTTATTTTCCTGTGCAGAAGCCTTTGTCATTACCAGGTAGGGCCTTGTTCCTCCGGGGCAGGCTGCCGGCTGGATTTCCACATTTCTGAAGATGCCGACGAGGGACAACCTGCCACCTTTGCCAACTTGGGCTGCGTTGAGAGTGCCCATGGAGCTCTGCAAACTGAGACCAGGAACGAGGGGTGGTGGGTTCCGTTTCCCTGGGAAGAAGCCTTTGTCAGTACCAGGTAGGGCCTTGTTCCTCAGGGGCAGGCTGCCTGTAGGATTTCCAAGAATCTGAAAATGCCGCCTAGGGACAAGCTGCCACCTGTACCAACTTGGGCTGCTTTGAGAGTGCCCATGGAGCTCTGAAAACTGAGACCAGGAACGTGGGGTAGTGGGTTTTGTTTTCCCAGAGAGAAGCCTTTGTCAGTACCAGGTAGTCCCTCAGCCCTCCGGGGCCTGCTGCTTCCTGGGTTTCCACGAATATCAAGATGCCGCCCAGGGACAAGCTGCCACCTGTGCCAACTCAGGCCGCTATGAGAGTGCCCATGGAGCTCTGCAAACTGACACCAGGAACAGGGGTTGACGAAATTTGGTTCCCCGGGCAGAAGCCTTTGTCAGTACCAGGTAGGCCCTCGGTCACTCTGGGCCGGCTGCCCACTGGAATTCCACGAATATCAAGATGCCGCCCAGGGACCAGCTGCCACCTGTGCCAACTCGGGCTGCTTTGAGAGTGCCCATGGAGCTCTGCAATCTGAGACCAGGAACGTGGGGTTGTGGGTTTTATTTTCCCGGGCATAAGCATTTGCAGTGCCAGGTAGGCCCTCGGCCCTTCGGGGCCGTCTGTCTGCTGGATTTCCACGAATATCAAGATGCCGCCCAGGGACAAGCTGCCACCCGTGCCAACTCGGGCTGCTTTTAGAGTGCCCATGGAGCTCTGCAGACAGAGATCAGGAACGTGGGCTGGTAGGTTTTGTTTTCCCGGGCAGAAGCCTCTGTCATTACCAGGTAGGCCCTCGGCCCTTCAGGTCTGTCTGCCTGCTGGATTTCCACGAATATCAATGTACTGCCCAGGGACAAGCTGCCACACGTGCCAACTCGGGCTGCTTTGAGAGTGCCCATGGAGCTCTGAAAATTGAGGCCAGGAACGTGGGATTATGGCTTTTATTTTCTCGTGTAGAAGCCTTTGTCAGTACCAGGTAGGCCCTTGGTCCTCAGGGGCAGGCTGCCTGCTGGATTTCCACGAATCTGACGATGCCGCTCGGGGACAAGCTGCCACCTGTACCAACTCGGGCTGCTTTGAGAGTGCCCATGGAGCTCTGAAAACTGAGACTAGGAACGTGGGGTAGTGGGTTTTGTTTTCCCAGAGAGAAGCCTTTGTCAGTACCAGGTAGTCCCTCAGCCCTCCGGGGCCGGCTGCTTCCTGGGTTTCCACGAATATCAAGATGCCACCCAGGGACAAGCTGCCACCTGTGCCAACTCAGGCCGCTATGAGAGTTCCCATGGAGCTCTGCAAATTGACACCAGGAACAGGGGTTGAAGAAATTTGGTTCCCCGGGCAGAAGCCTTTGTCAGTACCAGGTAGGGCCTTGTTCTTCAGGGGCAGGCTGCCGGCTGAATTTCCACGTTTCTGAAGATGCCGCTCGGGGACAAGCTGCCACCTGTGCCAACTCGGGCTGCTTTGAGAATGCCCAGGAAGCTCCGCAAACTGAGACCAGTAACGTGCGGTTGTGGCTTTTGTTTCCCCGGGCAGAAGCATTTTCAAGACCAGGTAGTCCCTCAGCCCTCCGCAGCCGGCTGCTTCCTGGGTTTCCCCGAATATCAAGATGCCACCCAGGGACAAGCTGCCACCTGTGCCAAGTCTGGCTTCTTTGAGAGTGCCCATGGAGCTCTGCAAACTGAGACCAGGAACGTTGGGTGGTGGGTTTTGTTTTCCCGGGCAGAAGCCTCTGTCATTACCAGGTAGGCCCTCGGCCCTTTTGGGCTAGCAGCCTGCTGGATTTCCACAAATATCAAGATGCCGCCCAGGGACAAGCTGCCCCCTGTGCCAACTCGGGCTGCTTTGAGAGTGCCCATGGAGCTCTGCAATCTGAGACCAGGAACGTGGGCTGGTAGGTTTTGTTTTCCCGGGCAGAAGCATTTGTCAGTACCAGGTAGGCCCTCGGCCCTTCGGGTCGGTCTGCCGACTGGATTTCCACGAATATCAAGGTGCCGCCCAGGGACAAGCTGCCACCTGTGCCAACTCGGGCTGCTTTGAGAGCGCCCATGGAGCTCTGCAATCTGAGACCAGGAACATGGATTGACGAAATTTGGTTGCCTGGGCAGAAGCCTTTGTCAGTACCACCTAGGGCTTCGGCCCTTTCTGGCCGGCTGTCCGCTGGATTTTCACGTATATCAAGATGCCGCCCAGGGACAAGCTGCCACCTGTGCCAACTTGGGCTGCTTTGAGAGTGCCCATGGAGCTCTGAAAACTGAGACCTAGAACGTGGGGTTCTGGGTTTTGTTTTCCCAGAGAGAAGCATTTGTCTGTACCAGGTAGTCCCACAGCCCTCCTGGGCCGGCTGCTTCCTGGGTTTCCACGACTATCAAGATGCCGCCGAGGGACAAGCTGCCACCTGTGCCAACTCGGGCCGCTTTGAGAGTGCCCATGGAGCTCTGCAAACTGAGACCAGGAACGTGGGTTGACGAAATTTGGTTCCCTGGGCAGAAGCCTTTGTCAGTACCAGGTAGGCCCTCGGTCACTCTGGTCCGGCTGCCCACTGCAATTCCACGAATATCAAGATGCCGCCCAGGGACAAGCTGCCACCTGTGCCAACTCGGGCTGCTTGGAGAGTGCCCATGGAGCTCTGCAATCTGAGACCAGGAACGTGGGGTTATGGCTTTTGTTTTCCCGGGGAGAAGCCTTTGTCAGTACCAGGTAGGGCCTTGTTCCTCAGGGGCAGGCTGCCGGCTGGATTTCCACGTTTCTGAAGATGCCGCTCGGGGACAAGCTGCCACCTGTGCCAACTCGGGCTGCTTTGAGAGTGCCCATGGAGCTCTGCAAACTGAGAACAGGAACGTGGGCTGGTAGGTTTTGTTTTCCCAGAAAGAAGCATTTGTCAGTACCAGGTAGGCCCTCGGCCCTTCGGGTCTGTCTGCCTGCTGGATTTCCACGAATATCAAGGTGCCGCCCAGGGACAAGTTGTCACCTCTGCCGACTCGGGCTGCTTTGAGAGTGCCCATGGAGCTCTGCAATCTGAGACCAGGAACATGGGTTGACGAAATTTGGTTCCCTGGGAAGAAGCCGTTGTCAGTACCAGGTAGGGCTTCGGCCCTTTCTGGCCGGCTGTTCGCTGGATTTTCACGTATATCCAGTTGCCGCCCAGGGACAAGTAGCAACCCGTGCCAACTCGGGCTGCTTTGAGAGTGCCCATGGAGCTCTGCAATTTCAGACCAGGAACGTGGGCTGGTGGGTTTTGTTTCCCCAGGCAGAAGCCTCTATCAGTACAAGGTAGGCCCTCGCCCTTGGGGGTAGGCTGCTTGCTGGGTTTCCACGAATATCAAGATGCCGCCCAGGGACAAGCTGCCACCTGTGCCAACTCGGGATGCTTTGAGAGTGCCCATGGAGCTCTGCAATCTGACACCAGGAATGTGGGGTTGTGGGTTTTATTTTCCCAGGCATAAGCATTTGCAGTGCCAGGTAGGCCCTCGGCCCTTCGGGGCCGTCTGCCTGCTGGATTTCCACGAATATCAAGATGCCGCCCAGGGACAAGCTGCCACCCATGCCAACTCGGGCTGCTTTTTGAGTGCCCATGGAGCTCTGCAGACTGAGATCAGGAATGTGGGCTGGTAGGTTTTGTTTTCCCGGGCAGAAGCCTCTGTCATTACCAGGTAGGCCCTCGGCCCTTCAGGTCTGTCTGCCTGCTGGATTTCCACGAATATCAATGTACTGCCCAGGGACAAGCTGCCACACGTGCCAACTTGGGCTGCTTTGAGAGTGCCCATGGAGCTCTGAAAATTGAGACCAGGAACGTGGGGTCATGGCTTTTATTTTCTCGTGCAGAAGCCTTTGTCAGTACCAGGTAGGGCCTTGTTCCTCAGGGGCAGGATGCCGGCTGGATTGCCACGTTTCTGAAGATGCCGCCCAGGGACAAGCTGCCACCTGTGCCAACTCGGGCTGTTTGAGAATGCCCAGGAATCTCTGCAAACTGAGACCAGTAACATGCGGTTGTGGCTTTTGTTTCCCCGGGCAGAAGCATTTTGTCAGTACCAGGTAGGCCCTTGGCCCTTTCTGGCCGGCTGTTCGCTGGATTTTCATGTCTATCCAGTTGCCGCCCAGGGACAAGTAGCAACCCGTGCCAACTCGGGCTGCTTTGAGAGTGCCCATGGAGCTCTGCAGACAGAGATCAGGAACGTGGGCTGGTAGGTTTTGTTTTCCCGGGCAGAAGCCTCTGTCATTACCAGGTAGGCCCTCGGCCCTTCAGGTCTGTCTGCCTGCTGGAATTCCACGAATATCAATGTACTGCCCAGGGACAAGCTGCCACACGTGCCAACTCGGGCTGCTTTGAGAGTGCCCATGGAGCTCTGAAAATTGAGGCCAGGAACGTGGGATTATGGCTTTTATTTTCTCGTATAGAAGCCTTTGTCAGTACCAGGTAGGCCCTTGGTCCTCAGGGGCAGGCTGCCTGCTGGATTTCCACGAATCTGACGATGCCGCTCGGGGACAAGCTGCCACCTGTACCAACTCGGGCTGCTTTGAGAGTGCTCATGGAGCTCTGAAAACTGAGACCAGGAACGTGGGGTAGTGGGTTTTGTTTTCCCAGAGAGAAGCCTTTGTCAGTACCAGGTAGTCCCTCAGCCCTCCGGGGCCGGCTGCTTCCTGGGTTTCCACGAATATCAAGATGCCACCCAGGGACAAGCTGCCACCTGTGCCAACTCAGGCCGCTATGAGAGTTCCCATGGAGCTCTGCAAATTGACACCAGGAACAGGGGTTGATGAAATTTGGTTCCCCGGGCAGAAGCCTTTGTCAGTACCAGGTAGGGCCTTGTTCTTCAGGGGCAGGCTGCCGGCTGAATTTCCACGTTTCTGAAGATGCCGCTCGGGGACAAGCTGCCACCTGTGCCAACTCGGGCTGCTTTGAGAGTGCCCATGGAGCTCTGAAAACTGAGACCAGTAACGTGCGGTTGTGGCTTTTGTTTCCCCGGGCAGAAGCATTTTCAAGACCAGGTAGTCCCTCAGCCCTCCGCAGCCGGCTGCTTCCTGGGTTTCCCCGAATATCAAGATGCCACCCAGGGACAAGCTGCCCACCTGTGGCAACTCTGGCTTCTTTGAGAGTGCCCATGGAGCTCTGCAAACTGAGACCAGGAACGTTGGGTGGTGGGTTTTGTTTTCCCGGGCAGAAGCCTCTGTCATTACCAGGTAGGCCCTCGGCCCTTTTGGGCTAGCAGCCTGCTGGATTTCCACGAATATCAAGATGCCGCCCAGGGACAAGCTGCCCCCTGTGACAACTCGGGCTGCTTTGAGAGTGCCCATGGAGCTCTGCAATCTGAGACCAAGAACGTGGGCTGGTAGGTTTTGTTTTCCCGGGCAGAAGCATTTGTCAGTACCAGGTAGGCCCTCGGCCCTTCGGGTCGGTCTGCCGACTGGATTTCCCCGAATATCAAGGTGCCGCCCAGGGACAAGCTGCCACCTGTGCCAACTCGGGCTGCTTTGAGAGCGCCCATGGAGCTCTGCAATCTGAGACCAGGAACATGGGTTGACGAAATTTGGTTGCCTGGGTAGAAGCCTTTGTCAGTACCACCTAGGGCTTCGGCCCTTTCTGGCCGGCTGTCCGCTGGATTTTCACGTATATCAAGATGCCGCCCAGGGACAAGCTGCCACCTGTGCCAACTTGGGCTGCTTTGAGAGTGCCCATGGAGCTCTGAAAACTGAGACCTAGAACGTGGGGTTCTGGGTTTTGTTTTCCCAGAGAGAAGCATTTGTCTGTACCAGGTAGTCCCACAGCCCTCCTGGGCCGGCTGCTTCCTGGGTTTCCACGACTATCAAGATGCCGCCGAGGGACAAGCTGCCACCTGTGCCAACTCGGGCCGCTTTGAGAGTGCCCATGGAGCTCTGCAAACTGAGACCAGGAACGTGGGTTGACGAAATTTGGTTCCCTGGGCAGAAGCCTTTGTCAGTACCAGGTAGGCCCTCGGTCACTCTGGTCCGGCTGCCCACTGCAATTCCACGAATATCAAGATGCCGCCCAGGGACAAGCTGCCACCTGTGCCAACTCGGGCTGCTTGGAGAGTGCCCATGGAGCTCTGCAATCTGAGACCAGGAACGTGGGGTTATGGCTTTTGTTTTCCCGGGCAGAAGCCTTTGTCAGTACCAGGTAGGGCCTTGTTCCTCAGGGGCAGGCTGCCGGCTGGATTTTCACGTTTCTGAAGATGCCGCTCGGGGACAAGCTGCCACCTGTGCCAACTCGGGCTGCTTTGGGAGTGCCCATGGAGCTCTGCAAACTGAGACCAGGAACGTGGGCTGGTAGGTTTTGTTTTCCCAGAAAGAAGCATTTGTCAGTACCAGGTAGGCCCTCGGCCCTTCGGGTCTGTCTGCCTGCTGGATTTCCACGAATATCAAGGTGCCGCCCAGGGACAAGTTGTCACCTCTGCCGACTTGGGCTGCTTTGAGAGTGCCCATGGAGCTCTGCAATCTGAGACCAGGAACATGGGTTGACGAAATTTGGTTCCCTGGGAAGAAGCCGTTGTCAGTACCAGGTAGGGCTTCGGCCCTTTCTGGCCGGCTGTTCGCTGGATTTTCACGTATATCCAGTTGCCGCCCAGGGACAAGTAGCAACCCGTGCCAACTCGGGCTGCTTTGAGAGTGCCCATGGAGCTCTGCAATTTCAGACCAGGAACGTGGGCTGGTGGGTTTTGTTTCCCCAGGCAGAAGCCTCTATCAGTACAAGGTAGGCCCTCGCCCTTGGGGGTAGGCTGCTTGCTGGGTTTCCACGAATATCAAGATGCCGCCCAGGGACAAGCTGCCACCTGTGCCAACTCGGGATGCTTTGAGAGTGCCCATGGAGCTCTGCAATCTGACACCAGGAATGTGGGGTTGTGGGTTTTATTTTCCCGGGCATAAGCATTTGCAGTGCCAGGTAGGCCCTCGGCCCTTCGGGGCCGTCTGCCTGCTGGATTTCCACGAATATCAAGAAGCCGCCCAGGGACAAGCTGCCACCCATGCCAACTCGGGCTGCTTTTTGAGTGCCCATGGAGCTCTGCAGACTGAGATCAGGAATGTGGGCTGGTAGGTTTTGTTTTCCCGGGCAGAAGCCTCTGTCATTACCAGGTAGGCCCTCGGCCCTTCAGGTCTGTCTGCCTGCTGGATTTCCACGAATATCAATGTACTGCCCAGGGACAAGCTGCCACACGTCCCAACTTGGGCTGCTTTGAGAGTGCCCATGGAGCTCTGAAAATTGAGACCAGGAACGTGGGGTCATGGCTTTTATTTTCTCGTGCAGAAGCCTTTGTCAGTACCAGGTAGGGCCTTGTTCCTCAGGGGCAGGATGCCGGCTGGATTGCCACGTTTCTGAAGATGCCGCCCAGGGACAAGCTGCCACCTGTGCCAACTCGGGCTGTTTGAGAATGCCCAGGAATCTCCGCAAACTGAGACCAGTAACATGCGGTTGTGGCTTTTGTTTCCCCGGGCAGAAGCATTTTGTCAGTACCAGGTAGGCCCTTGGCCCTTTCTGGCCGGCTGTTCGCTGGATTTTCACGTATATCCAGTTGCCGCCCAGGGACAAGTAGCAACCCGTGCCAACTCGGGCTGCTTTGAGAGTGCCCATGGAGCTCTGCAGACAGAGATCAGGAACGTGGGCTGGTAGGTTTTGTTTTCCCGGGCAGAAGCCTCTGTCATTACCAGGTAGGCCCTCGGCCCTTCAGGACTGTCTGCCTGCTGGAATTCCACGAATATCAATGTACTGCCCAGGGACAAGCTGCCACCCGTGCCAACTCGGGCTGCTTTGAGAGTGCCCATGGAGCTCTGAAAATTGAGGCCAGGAACGTGGGATTATGGCTTTTATTTTCTCGTATAGAAGCCTTTGTCAGTACCAGGTAGGCCCTTGGTCCTCAGGGGCAGGCTGCCTGCTGGATTTCCACGAATCTGACGATGCCGCTCGGGGACAAGCTGCCACCTGTACCAACTCGGGCTGCTTTGAGAGTGCTCATGGAGCTCTGAAAACTGAGACCAGGAACGTGGGGTAGTGGGTTTTGTTTTCCCAGAGAGAAGCCTTTGTCAGTACCAGGTAGTCCCTCAGCCCTCCGGGGCCGGCTGCTTCCTGGGTTTCCACGAATATCAAGATGCCACCCAGGGACAAGCTGCCACCTGTGCCAACTCAGGCCGCTATGAGAGTTCCCATGGAGCTCTGCAAATTGACACCAGGAACAGGGGTTGATGAAATTTGGTTCCCCGGGCAGAAGCCTTTGTCAGTACCAGGTAGGGCCTTGTTCTTCAGGGGCAGGCTGCCGGCTGAATTTCCACGTTTCTGAAGATGCCGCTCGGGGACAAGCTGCCACCTGTGCCAACTCGGGCTGCTTTGAGAATGCCCAGGAAGCTCCGCAAACTGAGACCAGTAACGTGCGGTTGTGGCTTTTGTTTCCCCGGGCAGAAGCATTTTCAAGACCAGGTAGTCCCTCAGCCCTCCGCAGCCGGCTGCTTCCTGGGTTTCCACGAATATCAAGATGCCACCCAGGGACAAGCTGCCCACCTGTGGCAACTCTGGCTTCTTTGAGAGTGCCCATGGAGCTCTGCAAACTGAGACCAGGAACGTTGGGTGGTGGGTTTTGTTTTCCCGGGCAGAAGCCTCTGTCATTACCAGGTAGGCCCTCGGCCCTTTTGGGCTAGCAGCCTGCTGGATTTCCACGAATATCAAGATGCCGCCCAGGGACAAGCTGCCCCCTGTGCCAACTCGGGCTGCTTTGAGAGTGCCCATGGAGCTCTGCAATCTGAGACCAAGAACGTGGGCTGGTAGGTTTTGTTTTCCCGGGCAGAAGCATTTGTCAGTACCAGGTAGGCCCTCGGCCCTTCGGGTCGGTCTGCCGACTGGATTTCCACGAATATCAAGGTGCCGCCCAGGGACAAGCTGCCACCTGTGCCAACTCGGGCTTCTTTGAGAGCGCCCATGGAGCTCTGCAATCTGAGACCAGGAACATGGGTTGACGAAATTTGGTTGCCTGGGCAGAAGCCTTTGTCAGTACCACCTAGGGCTTCGGCCCTTTCTGGCCGGCTGTCCGCTGGATTTTCACGTATATCAAGATGCCGCCCAGGGACAAGCTGCCACCTGTGCCAACTTGGGCTGCTTTGAGAGTGCCCATGGAGCTCTGAAAACTGAGACCTAGAACGTGGGGTTCTGGGTTTTGTTTTCCCAGAGAGAAGCATTTGTCTGTACCAGGTAGTCCCACAGCCCTCCTGGGCCGGCTGCTTCCTGGGTTTCCACGACTATCAAGATGCCGCCGAGGGACAAGCTGCCACCTGTGCCAACTCGGGCCGCTTTGAGAGTGCCCATGGAGCTCTGCAAACTGAGACCAGGAACGTGGGTTGACGAAATTTGGTTCCCTGGGCAGAAGCCTTTGTCAGTACCAGGTAGGCCCTCGGTCACTCTGGTCCGGCTGCCCACTGCAATTCCACGAATATCAAGATGCCGCCCAGGGACAAGCTGCCACCTGTGCCAACTCGGGCTGCTTGGAGAGTGCCCATGGAGCTCTGCAATCTGAGACCAGGAACGTGGGGTTATGGCTTTTGTTTTCCCGGGCAGAAGCCTTTGTCAGTACCAGGTAGGGCCTTGTTCCTCAGGGGCAGGCTGCCGGCTGGATTTTCACGTTTCTGAAGATGCCGCTCGGGGACAAGCTGCCACCTGTGCCAACTCGGGCTGCTTTGGGAGTGCCCATGGAGCTCTGCAAACTGAGACCAGGAACGTGGGCTGGTAGGTTTTGTTTTCCCAGAAAGAAGCATTTGTCAGTACCAGGTAGGCCCTCGGCCCTTCGGGTCTGTCTGCCTGCTGGATTTCCACGAATATCAAGGTGCCGCCCAGGGACAAGTTGTCACCTCTGCCGACTTGGGCTGCTTTGAGAGTGCCCATGGAGCTCTGCAATCTGAGACCAGGAACATGGGTTGACGAAATTTGGTTCCCTGGGAAGAAGCCGTTGTCAGTACCAGGTAGGGCTTCGGCCCTTTCTGGCCGGCTGTTCGCTGGATTTTCACGTATATCCAGTTGCCGCCCAGGGACAAGTAGCAACCCGTGCCAACTCGGGCTGCTTTGAGAGTGCCCATGGAGCTCTGCAATTTCAGACCAGGAACGTGGGCTGGTGGGTTTTGTTTCCCCAGGCAGAAGCCTCTATCAGTACAAGGTAGGCCCTCGCCCTTGGGGGTAGGCTGCTTGCTGGGTTTCCACGAATATCAAGATGCCGCCCAGGGACAAGCTGCCACCTGTGCCAACTCGGGATGCTTTGAGAGTGCCCATGGAGCTCTGCAATCTGACACCAGGAATGTGGGGTTGTGGGTTTTATTTTCCCGGGCAGAAGCATTTGCAGTGCCAGGTAGGCCCTCGGCCGTTCGGGGCCGTCTGCCTGCTGGATTTCCACGAATATCAAGATGCCGCCCAGGGACAAGCTGCCACCCGTGCCAACTCGGGCTGCTTTGAGAGTGCCCATGGAGCTCTGCAGACTGAGATCAGGAACGTGGGCTGGTAGGTTTTGTTTTCCCGGGCAGGAGCCTCTGTCATTACCAGGTAGGCCCTCGGCCCTTCGGGTCTGTCTGCCTGCTGGATTTCCACGAATATCAATGTACTGCCCAGGGACAAGCTGCCACACGTGCCAACTCGGGCTGCTTTGAGAGTGCCCATGGAGCTCTGAAAATTGAGACCAGGAACGTGGGATTATGGCTTTTATTTTCTCGTGTAGAAGCCTTTGTCAGGACCAGGGAGGGCCTTGGTCCTCAGGGGCAGGCTGCCTGCTGGATTTCCACGTTTCTGACGATGCCGCTCGGGGACAAGCTGCCACCTGTACCAACTCGCGCTGCTTTGAGAGTGCCCATGGAGCTCTGCAAACTGACACCAGGAACGTGGGGTAGTGGCTTTTGTTTTCCCAGAGAGAAGCATTTGTCAGTACCAGGTAGTCCCTCAGCCCTCCTGGGCCGGCTGCTTCCTGGGTTTCCACGAATATCAAGATGCCGCCCAGTGACAAGCTGCCACCTGTGCCAACTCAGGCCGCTATGAGAGTGCCCATGGAACTCTGCAAACTGAGACCAGGAACGTGGGTTGACGAAATTTGGTTCCCCGGGCAGAAGCCTTTGTCAGGACCAGGTAGGCCCTCGGTCCCTCTGGGCCGGCTGCCCACTGGAATTCCACGAATACCAAGATGCCGCCCAGGGACAAGCTGCCACCTGTGCCAACTCAGGCTGCTTTGAGAGTGCCCATGGAGCTCTGCAATCTGAGACCAGGAACGTGGGGTTATGGCTTTTATTTTCTCGTGCAGAAGCCTTTGTGAGTACCAGGTAGGGCCTTGTTCCTCAGGGGCAGGCTGCCGGCTGGATTGCCACGAATCTGAAGATGCCGCTCGGGGACAAGCTGCCACCTGTGCCAACGCGGGCTGCTTTGAGAATGCCCAGGAAGCTCTGCAAACTGAGACCAGGAACGTGCGGTTGTGGCTTTTGTTTCCCCGGGCAGAAGCATTTTCAGTACCAGGTAGGCCCTTGGCCCTTCGTGGCCGGCTGCCCGCTGGATTTTGACGAATACCCAGATGCCGCCCAGGGACAAGCTGCCACCTGTGGTAACTCGGGATGCTTTGAGTGTGCCCATGGAGCTCTGCAAACTGACACCAGGAACGTGGGCTGGTGGGTTTTGTTTTCCCGGGCAGAAGCATTTGTCAGTACCAGGTAGGCCCTCGGTCACTCTGGGCCGGCTGCCCACTGGATTTCCACGAATATCAAGATGCCGCCCAGGGACAAGCTGCCACCCGTGCCAACTCGGGCTGCTTTGAGAGTTCCCATGGAGCTCTCCAAACTGAGACCAGGAACGTGGGCTGGTGTGTTTTGTTTTTCCGGGCAGAAGCATTTGCAATACCAGGCAGGCCCTCGGCCCTTCGGGTCTGTCTGCCTGCTGGATTTCCACGAATATCAAGGTACTGCCCAGGGACAAGCTGCCACCTGTGCCAACTTGGGCTGCTTTGAGAGTTCCCATGGAGCTCTGCAAACTGAGACCAGGAACGTGGGGTTATGGCTTTTATTTTCCTGTGCAGAAGCCTTTGTCATTACCAGGTAGGGCCTTGTTCCTCAGGGGCAGGCTGCCGGCTGGATTTCCACATTTCTGAAGATGCCGACGAGGGACAACCTGCCACCTTTGCCAACTTGGGCTGCGTTGAGAGTGCCCATGGAGCTCTGCAAACTGAGACCAGGAACGAGGGGTGGTCGGTTCCGTTTCCCTGGGAAGAAGCCTTTGTCAGTACCAGGTAGGGCCTTGTTCCTCAGGGGCAGGCTGCCTGTAGGATTTCCAAGAATCTGAAAATGCCGCCTAGGGACAAGCTGCCACCTGTACCAACTTGGGCTGCTTTGAGAGTGCCCATGGAGCTCTGAAAACTGAGACCAGGAACGTGGGGTAGTGGGTTTTGTTTTCCCAGAGAGAAGCCTTTGTCAGTACCAGGTAGTCCCTCAGCCCTCCGGGGCCTGCTGCTTCCTGGGTTTCCACGAATATCAAGATGCCACCCAGGGACAAGCTGCCACCTGTGCCAACTCAGGCCGCTATGAGAGTGCCCATGGAGCTCTGCAAACTGACACCAGGAACAGGGGTTGACGAAATTTGGTTCCCTGGGCAGAAGCCTTTGTCACTACCAGGTAGGCCCTCGGTCACTCTGGGCCGGCTGCCCACTGGAATTCCACGAATATCAAGATGCCGCCCAGGGACCAGCTGCCACCTGTGCCAACTCGGGCTGCTTTGAGAGTGCCCATGGAGCTCTGCAATCTGACACCAGGAACGTGGGGTTGTGGGTTTTATTTTCCCGGGCATAAGCATTTGCAGTGCCAGGTAGGCCCTCGGCCCTTCGGGGCCGTCTGTCTGCTGGATTTCCACGAATATCAAGATGCCGCCCAGGGACAAGCTGCCACCCGTGCCAACTCGGGCTGCTTTTAGAGTGCCCATGGAGCTCTGCAGACAGAGATCAGGAACGTGGGCTGGTAGGTTTTGTTTTCCCGGGCAGAAGCCTCTGTCATTACCAGGTAGGCCCTCGGCCCTTCAGGTCTGTCTGCCTGCTGGATTTCCACGAATATCAATGTACTGCCCAGGGACAAGCTGCCACACGTGCCAACTCGGGCTGCTTTGAGAGTGCCCATGGAGCTCTGAAAATTGAGACCAGGAACGTGGGATTATGGCTTTTATTTTCTCGTGTAGAAGCCTTTGTCAGTACCAGGTAGGCCCTTGGTCCTCAGGGGCAGGCTGCCTGCTGGATTTCCACGAATCTGACGATGCCGCTCGGGGACAAGCTGCCACCTGTACCAACTCGGGCTGCTTTGAGAGTGCCCATGGAGCTCTGAAAACTGAGACCAGGAACGTGGGGTAGTGGGTTTTGTTTTCCCAGAGAGAAGCCTTTGTCAGTACCAGGTAGTCCCTCAGCCCTCCGGGGCCGGCTGCTTCCTGGGTTTCCACGAATATCAAGATGCCACCCAGGGACAAGCTGCCACCTGTGCCAACTCAGGCCGCTATGAGAGTTCCCATGGAGCTCTGCAAATTGACACCAGGAACAGGGGTTGATGAAATTTGGTTCCCCGGGCAGAAGCCTTTGTCAGTACCAGGTAGGGCCTTGTTCTTCAAGGGCAGGCTGCCGGCTGAATTTCCACGTTTCTGAAGATGCCGCTCGGGGACAAGCTGCCACCTGTGCCAACTCGGGCTGCTTGGAGAATGCCCAGGAAGCTCCGCAAACTGAGACCAGTAACGTGCGGTTGTGGCTTTTGTTTCCCCGGGCAGAAGCATTTTCAAGACCAGGTAGTCCCTCAGCCCTCCGCAGCCGGCTGCTTCCTGGGTTTCCCCGAATATCCAGATGCCACCCAGGGACAAGCTGCCACCTGTGGCAACTCTGGCTTCTTTGAGAGTGCCCATGGAGCTCTGCAAACTGAGACCAGGAACGTTGGGTGGTGGGTTTTGTTTTCCCGGGCAGAAGCCTCTGTCATTACCAGGTAGGCCCTCGGCCCTTTTGGGCTAGCAGCCTGCTTTATTTCCACAAATATCAAGATGCCGCCCAGGGACAAGCTGCCACCTGTGCCGACTCGGGCTGCTTTGAGAGTGCCCATGGAGCTCTGCAATCTGAGACCAAGAACGTGGGCTGGTAGGTTTTGTTTTCCCGGGCAGAAGCATTTGTCAGTACCAGGTAGGCCCTCGGCCCTTCGGGTCGGTCTGCCGACTGGATTTCCACGAATATCAAGGTGCCGCCCAGGGACAAGCTGCCACCTGTGCCAACTCGGGCTTCTTTGAGAGCGCCCATGGAGCTCTGCAATCTGAGACCAGGAACATGGGTTGACGAAATTTGGTTCCCTGGGCAGAAGCCTTTGTCAGTACCACCTAGGGCTTCGGCCCTTTCTGGCCGGCTGTCCGCTGGATTTTCACGTATATCAAGATGCCGCCCAGGGACAAGCTGCCACCTGTGCCAACTTGGGCTGCTTTGAGAGTGCCCATGGAGCTCTGAAAACTGAGACCTAGAACGTGGGGTTCTGGGTTTTGTTTTCCCAGAGAGAAGCATTTGTCTGTACCAGGTAGTCCCACAGCCCTCCTGGGCCGGCTGCTTCCTGGGTTTCCACGACTATCAAGATGCCGCCGAGGGACAAGCTGCCACCTGTGCCAACTCGGGCCGCTTTGAGAGTGCCCATGGAGCTCTGCAAACTGAGACCAGGAACGTGGGTTGACGAAATTTGGTTCCCTGGGCAGAAGCCTTTGTCAGTACCAGGTAGGCCCTCGGTCACTCTGGTCCGGCTGCCCACTGCAATTCCACGAATATCAAGATGCCGCCCAGGGACAAGCTGCCACCTGTGCCAACTCGGGCTGCTTGGAGAGTGCCCATGGAGCTCTGCAATCTGAGACCAGGAACGTGGGGTTATGGCTTTTGTTTTCCCGGGCAGAAGCCTTTGTCAGTACCAGGTAGGGCCTTGTTCCTCAGGGGCAGGCTGCCGGCTGGATTTCCACGTTTCTGAAGATGCCGCTCGGGGACAAGCTGCCACCTGTGCCAACTCGGGCTGCTTTGAGAGTGCCCATGGAGCTCTGCAAACTGAGAACAGGAACGTGGGCTGGTAGGTTTTGTTTTCCCAGAAAGAAGCATTTGTCAGTACCAGGTAGGCCCTCGGCCCTTCGGGTCTGTCTGCCTGCTGGATTTCCACGAATATCAAGGTGCCGCCCAGGGACAAGTTGTCACCTCTGCCGACTCGGGCTGCTTTGAGAGTGCCCATGGAGCTCTGCAATCTGAGACCAGGAACATGGGTTGACGAAATTTGGTTCCCTGGGAAGAAGCCGTTGTCAGTACCAGGTAGGGCTTCGGCCCTTTCTGGCCGGCTGTTCGCTGGATTTTCACGTATATCCAGTTGCCGCCCAGGGACAAGTAGCAACCCGTGCCAACTCGGGCTGCTTTGAGAGTGCCCAGGAAGATCTGCAATTTCAGACCAGGAACGTGGGCTGGTGGGTTTTGTTTCCCCAGGCAGAAGCCTCTATCAGTACAAGGTAGGCCCTCGCCCTTGGGGGTAGGCTGCTTGCTGGGTTTCCACGAATATCAAGATGCCGCCCAGGGACAAGCTGCCACCTGTGCCAACTCGGGATGCTTTGAGAGTGCCCATGGAGCTCTGCAATCTGACACCAGGAATGTGGGGTTGTGGGTTTTGTTTTCCTGGGCATAAGCATTTGCAGTGCCAGGTAGGCCCTCGGCCCTTCGGGGCCGTCTGCCTGCTGGATTTCCACGAATATCAAGATGCCGCCCAGGGGCAAGCTGCCACCTGTGCCAACTCGGGCTGCTTTTTGAGTGCCCATGGAGCTCTGCAGACTGAGATCAGGAACGTGGGCTGGTAGGTTTTGTTTTCCCGGGCAGAAGCCTCTGTCATTACCAGGTAGGCCCTCGGCCCTTCAGGTCTGTCTGCCTGCTGGATTTCCACGAATATCAATGTACTGCCCAGGGACAAGCTGCCACACGTGCCAACTCGGGCTGCTTTGAGAGTGCCCATGGAGCTCTGAAAATTGAGACCAGGAACGTGGGGTCATGGCTTTTATTTTCTCGTGCAGAAGCCTTTGTCAGTACCAGGTAGGGCCTTGTTCCTCAGGGGCAGGATGCCGGCTGGATTGCCACGTTTCTGAAGATGCCGCCCAGGGACAAGCTGCCACCTGTGCCAACTCGGGCTGTTTGAGAATGCCCAGGAATCTCCGCAAACTGAGACCTGTAACATGCGGTTGTGGCTTTTGTTTCCCCGGGCAGAAGCATTTTGTCAGTACCAGGTAGGCCCTTGGCCCTTTCTGGCCGGCTGTTCGCTGGATTTTCACGTATATCCAGTTGCCGCCCAGGGACAAGTAGCAACCCGTGCCAACTCGGGCTGCTTTGAGAGTGCCCATGGAGCTCTGCAGACAGAGATCAGGAACGTGGGCTGGTAGGTTTTGTTTTCCCGGGCAGAAGCCTCTGTCATTACCAGGTAGGCCCTCGGCCCTTCAGGTCTGTCTGCCTGCTGGATTTCCACGAATATCAATGTACTGCCCAGGGACAAGCTGCCACACGTGCCAACTCGGGCTGCTTTGAGAGTGCCCATGGAGCTCTGAAAATTGAGGCCAGGAACGTGGGATTATGGCTTTTATTTTCTCGTGTAGAAGCCTTTGTCAGTACCAGGTAGGCCCTTGGTCCTCAGGGGCAGGCTGCCTGCTGGATTTCCACGAATCTGACGATGCCGCTCGGGGACAAGCTGCCACCTGTACCAACTCGGGCTGCTTTGAGAGTGCTCATGGAGCTCTGAAAACTGAGACCAGGAACGTGGGGTAGTGGGTTTTGTTTTCCCAGAGAGAAGCCTTTGTCAGTACCAGGTAGTCCCTCAGCCCTCCGGGGCCGGCTGCTTCCTGGGTTTCCACGAATATCAAGATGCCACCCAGGGACAAGCTGCCACCTGTGCCAACTCAGGCCGCTATGAGAGTTCCCATGGAGCTCTGCAAATTGACACCAGGAACAGGGGTTGATGAAATTTGGTTCCCCGGGCAGAAGCCTTTGTCAGTACCAGGTAGGGCCTTGTTCTTCAGGGGCAGGCTGCCGGCTGAATTTCCACGTTTCTGAAGATGCCGCTCGGGGACAAGCTGCCACCTGTGCCAACTCGGGCTGCTTTGAGAATGCCCAGGAAGCTCCGCAAACTGAGACCAGTAACGTGCGGTTGTGGCTTTTGTTTCCCCGGGCAGAAGCATTTTCAAGACCAGGTAGTCCCTCAGCCCTCCGCAGCCGGCTGCTTCCTGGGTTTCCCCGAATATCAAGATGCCACCCAGGGACAAGCTGCCCACCTGTGGCAACTCTGGCTTCTTTGAGAGTGCCCATGGAGCTCTGCAAACTGAGACCAGGAACGTTGGGTGGTGGGTTTTGTTTTCCCGGGCAGAAGCCTCTGTCATTACCAGGTAGGCCCTCGGCCCTTTTGGGCTAGCAGCCTGCTGGATTTCCACGAATATCAAGATGCCGCCCAGGGACAAGCTGCCCCCTGTGCCAACTCGGGCTGCTTTGAGAGTGCCCATGGAGCTCTGCAATCTGAGACCAAGAACGTGGGCTGGTAGGTTTTGTTTTCCCGGGCAGAAGCATTTGTCAGTACCAGGTAGGCCCTCGGCCCTTCGGGTCGGTCTGCCGACTGGATTTCCACGAATATCAAGGTGCCGCCCAGGGACAAGCTGCCACCTGTGCCAACTCGGGCTGCTTTGAGAGCGCCCATGGAGCTCTGCAATCTGAGACCAGGAACATGGGTTGACGAAATTTGGTTGCCTGGGCAGAAGCCTTTGTCAGTACCACCTAGGGCTTCGGCCCTTTCTGGCCGGCTGTCCGCTGGATTTTCACGTATATCAAGATGCCGCCCAGGGACAAGCTGCCACCTGTGCCAACTTGGGCTGCATTGAGAGTTCCCATGGAGCTCTGAAAACTGAGACCTAGAACGTGGGGTTCTGGGTTTTGTTTTCCCAGAGAGAAGCATTTGTCTGTACCAGGTAGTCCCACAGCCCTCCTGGGCCGGCTGCTTCCTGGGTTTCCACGACTATCAAGATGCCGCCGAGGGACAAGCTGCCACCTGTGCCAACTCGGGCCGCTTTGAGAGTGCCCATGGAGCTCTGCAATCTGAGACCAGGAACGTGGGGTTATGGCTTTTATTTTCTCGTGCAGAAGCCTTTGTCAGTACCAGGTAGGGCCTTGTTCCTCAGGGGCAGGCTGCCGGCTGGATTGCCACGTTTCTGAAGATGCCGCTCGGGGACAAGCTGCCACCTGTGCCAACGCGGGCTGCTTTGAGAGTGCCCATGGAGCTCTGCAAACTGAGACCAGGAACGTGGGTTGACGAAATTTGGTTCCCTGGGCAGAAGCCTTTGTCAGTACCAGGTAGGCCCTCGGTCACTCTGGTCAGGCTGCCCACTGCAATTCCACGAATATCAAGATGCCGCCCAGGGACAAGCTGCCACCTGTGCCAACTGGGGCTGCTTGGAGAGTGCCCATGGAGCTCTGCAATCTGAGACCAGGAACGTGGGGTTATGGCTTTTGTTTTCCCGGGCAGAAGCCTTTGTCAGTACCAGGTAGGGCCTTGTTCCTCAGGGGCAGGCTGCCGGCTGGATTTTCACGTTTCTGAAGATGCCGCTCGGGGACAAGCTGCCACCTGTGCCAACTCGGGCTGCTTTGAGAGTGCCCATGGAGCTCTGCAAACTGAGAACAGGAACGTGGGCTGGTAGGTTTTGTTTTCCCAGAAAGAAGCATTTGTCAGTACCAGGTAGGCCCTCGGCCCTTCAGGTCTGTCTGCCTGCTGGATTTCCACGAATATCAATGTACTGCCCAGGGACAAGCTGCCACACGTGCCAACTCGGGCTGCTTTGAGAGTGCCCATGGAGCTCTGCAAACTGAGACCAGGAACGTGGGGTCATGGCTTATATTTTCTCGTGCAGAAGCCTTTGTCAGTACCAGGTAGGGCCTTGTTCCTCAGGGGCAGGATGCCGGCTGGATTGCCACGTTTCTGAAGATGCCGCCCAGGGACAAGCTGCCACCTGTGCCAACTCGGGCTGTTTGAGAATGCCCAGGAATCTCCGCAAACTGAGACCAGTAACATGTGGTTGTGGCTTTTGTTTCCCCGGGCAGAAGCATTTTGTCAGTACCAGGTAGGCCCTTGGCCCTTTCTGGCCGGCTGTTCGCTGGATTTTCACGTATATCCAGTTGCCGCCCAGGGACAAGTAGCAACCCGTGCCAACTCGGGCTGCTTTGAGAGTGCCCATGGAGCTCTGCAGACAGAGATCAGGAACGTGGGCTGGTAGGTTTTGTTTTCCCGGGCAGAAGCCTCTGTCATTACCAGGTAGGCCCTCGGCCCTTCAGGTCTGTCTGCCTGCTGGATTTCCACGAATATCAATGTACTGCCCAGGGACAAGCTGCCACACGTGCCAACTCGGGCTGCTTTGAGAGTGCCCATGGAGCTCTGAAAATTGAGGCCAGGAACGTGGGATTATGGCTTTTATTTTCTCGTGTAGAAGCCTTTGTCAGTACCAGGTAGGCCCTTGGTCCTCAGGGGCAGGCTGCCTGCTGGATTTCCACGAATCTGACGATGCCGCTCGGGGACAAGCTGCCACCTGTACCAACTCGGGCTGCTTTGAGAGTGCCCATGGAGCTCTGAAAACTGAGACCAGGAACGTGGGGTAGTGGGTTTTGTTTTTCCAGAGAGAAGCCTTTGTCAGTACCAGGTAGTCCCTCAGCCCTCCGGGGCCGGCTGCTTCCTGGGTTTCCACGAATATCAAGATGCCACCCAGGGACAAGCTGCCACCTGTGCCAACTCAGGCCGCTATGAGAGTTCCCATGGAGCTCTGCAAATTGACACCAGGAACAGGGGTTGATGAAATTTGGTTCCCCGGGCAGAAGCCTTTGTCAGTACCAGGTAGGGCCTTGGTCCTCAGGGGCAGGCTGCCGGCTGAATTTCCACGTTTCTGAAGATGCCGCTCGGGGACAAGCTGCCACCTGTGCCAACTCGGGCTGCTTTGAGAGTGCCCATGGAGCTCTGAAAACTGAGAACAGTAACCTGCGGTTGTGGCTTTTGTTTCCCCGGGCAGAAGCATTTTCAAGACCAGGTAGTCCCTCAGCCCTCCGCAGCCGGCTGCTTCCTGGGTTTCCACGAATATCAAGATGCCACCCAGGGACAAGCTGCCCACCTGTGGCAACTCTGGCTTCTTTGAGAGTGCCCATGGAGCTCTGCAAACTGAGACCAGGAACGTTGGGTGGTGGGTTTTGTTTTCCCGGGCAGAAGCCTCTGTCATTACCAGGTAGGCCCTCGGCCCTTTTGGGCTAGCAGCCTGCTGGATTTCCACGAATATCAAGATGCCGCCCAGGGACAAGCTGCCCCCTGTGACAACTCGGGCTGCTTTGAGAGTCCCCATGGAGCTCTGCAATCTGAGACCAAGAACGTGGGCTGGTAGGTTTTGTTTTCCCGGGCAGAAGCATTTGTCAGTACCAGGTAGGCCCTCGGCCCTTCAGGTCGGTCTGCCGACTGGATTTCCACGAATATCAAGGTGCCGCCCAGGGACAAGCTGCCACCTGTGCCAACTCGGGCTGCTTTGAGAGCGCCCATGGAGCTCTGCAATCTGAGACCAGGAACATGGGTTGACGAAATTTGGTTGCCTGGGCAGAAGCCTTTGTCAGTACCAGGTAGGGCTTCGGCCCTTTCTGGCCGGCTGACTGCTGGATTTTCACGTATATCAAGTTTCCGCCCAGTGACAAGCTGCCACCTGTGCCAACTCGGGCTGCTTTGAGAGTGCCCATGGAGCTCTGCAATTTCAGACCAGGAACGTGGGCTGGTGGGTTTTGTTTCCCCAGGCAGAAGCCTCTATCAGTACAAGGTAGGCCCTCGCCCTTGGGGGTAGGCTGCTTGCTGGGTTTCCACGAATATCAAGATGCCGCCCAGGGACAAGCTGCCACCTGTGCCAACTCGGGATGCTTTGAGAGTGCCCATGGAGCTCTGCAATCTGACACCAGGAATGTGGGGTTGTGGGTTTTATTTTCCCGGGCAGAAGCATTTGCAGTGCCAGGTAGGCCCTCGGCCCTTCGGGGCCGTCTGCCTGCTGGATTTCCAAGAATATCAAGATGCCGCCCAGGGACAAGCTGCCACCCATGCCAACTCGGGCTGCTTTTTGAGTGCCCATGGAGCTCTGCAGACTGAGATCAGGAACGTGGGCTGGTAGGTTTTGTTTTCCCGGGCAGAAGCCTCTGTCATTACCAGGTAGGCCCTCGGCCCTTCAGGTCTGTCTGCCTGCTGGATTTCCACGAATATCAATGTACTGCCCAGGGACAAGCTGCCACACGTGCCAACTCGGGCTGCTTTGAGAGTGCCCATGGAGCTCTGAAAATTGAGACCAGGAACGTGGGGTCATGGCTTTTATTTTCTCGTGCAGAAGCCTTTGTCAGTACCAGGTAGGGCCTTGTTCCTCAGGGGCAGGATGCCGGCTGGATTGCCACGTTTCTGAAGATGCCGCCCAGGGACAAGCTGCCACCTGTGCCAACTCGGGCTGTTTGAGAATGCCCAGGAATCTCCGCAAACTGAGACCAGTAACATGCGGTTGTGGCTTTTGTTTCCCCGGGCAGAAGCATTTTGTCAGAACCAGGTAGGCCCTTGGCCCTTCGTGGCCGGCTGCCCTCTGGATTTTGACGAATATCAAGATGTCGCCCAGGGACAAGCTGCCACCTGTGCCAACTCGGGCTGCTTTGAGAGTGCCCATGGAGCTCTGCAATTTCAGACCAGGAACGTGGGCTGGTGGGTTTTGTTTTCCCGGGCAGAAGCCTCTGTCATTACCAGGTAGGCCCTCGGCCCATTTGGGCTTGCAGCCTACTGGATTTCCACGAATATCATGATGCCGGCCAGGGACAAGCTGCCACCTGTGCCAACTCGGGCTGCTTTGAGAGTGCCCATGGAGCTCTTCAATCTGAGACCAGGAACGTGGGCTTGTAGGTTTTGTTTTCCTGGGCAGAAACATTTGCAGTACCAGGTAGGCCCTCGGCCCTTCGGGTCGGTCTGCCTACTGGATTTCATCGAACATCATGGTGCCGCCCAGGGACAAGCTGCCACACGTGCCAACTCGGGCTGCTTTGAGAGTGCCCATGGAGCTCTGAAAACTGAGACCAGGAACGTGGGCTGGTGTGTTTTGTTTTCCCGGGCAGAAGCATTTGCAATACCAGGCAGGCCCTCGGCCCTTCGGGTCTGTCTGCCTGCTGGATTTCCACGAATATCAAGGTACTGCCCAGGGACAAGCTTCCACACGTGCCAACTCGGGCTGCTTTGAGAGTTCCCATGGAGCTCTGTAAACTGAGACCAGGAACGTGGGGTTATGGCTTGTATTTTCTCGTGCAGAAGCCTTTGTCAGTACCAGGTAGGGCCTTGTTCCTCAGGGGCACGCAGCCGGCTGGATTTCCACATTTCTTAAGATGCTGCCGAGGGACAACCTGCCACCTGTGCCAACTTGGGCTTCGTTGAGCGTGCCCATGGAGCTCTGCAAACTGAGACCAGGAACGCGGGGTGGTGGGTTTCGTTACCAAGGGAAGAGGCCTTTGTCAGTACCAGGTAGGGCCTTGTTCCTCAGGGGCAGGCTGCCTGCAGGATTTCCACGAATCTGAAAATGCCGCCTAGGGACAAGCTGCCACCTGTACCAACTCGGGCTGCTTTGAGAGTGCCCATGGAGCTCTGAAAACTGAGACCAGGAACGTTTGGTAGTGGGTTTTGTTTTCCCAGAGAGAAGCCTTGGTCAGTACCAGCTAGTCCCTCAGCCCTCCGGGGCCGGCTGCTTCCTGGGTTTCCACGAATATCAAGATGCCACCCAAGGACAAGCAGCCACCTGTGCCAACTCAGGCCGCTATGAGAGTGCCCATGGAGCTCTGCAAACTGACACCAGGAACAGGGGTTGATGAAATTTGGTTCCCCGGGCAGAAGCCTTTGTCAGTACCAGGTAGGCCCTCGGTCACTCTGGGCCGGCTGCCCACTGGAATTCCACGAATATCAAGATGCCGCCCAGAGACAAGCTGCCACCTGTGCCAACTTGGGCTGCTTTGAGAGTGCCCATGGAGCTCTGCAATCTGACACCAGGAACGTGGGGTTGTGGGTTTTATTTTCCCGGGCATAAGCATTTGCAGTGCCAGGTCGGCCCTCGGCCCTTCGGGGCAGGCTGCCTGCTGGATTTCCACGAATATCAAGATTCCGCCCAGGGACAAGCTGCCACCCGTGCCAACTCGGGCTGCTTTTAGAGTGCCCATGGAGCTCTGCAGAATGAGATCAGGAACGTGGGCTGGTAGGTTTTGTTTTCCCGCGCAGAAGCCTTTGTCATTACCAGGTAGGCCCTCGGCCCTTCGGGTCTGTCTGCCTGCTGGATTTCCACGAATATCAAGATGTACTGCCCAGGGACGAGCTGCCACACGTGCCAACTCGGGCTGCTTTGAGAGTGCCCATGGAGCTCTGAAAATTGAGACCAGGAACGTGGGATTATGGCTTTTATTTTCTCGTGCAGATGCCTTTGTCAGTACCAGGTAGGGCCTTGTTCCTCAGGGGCAGGTTGCTGGCTGGATTGCCACGTTTCTGAAGATGCCGCTCGGGGACAAGCTGCCACCTGTGCCAACACGGGCTGCTTTGAGAATGCCCAGGAAGCTCCGCAAACTGAGACCAGTAACGTGCGGTTGTGGCTTTTGTTTCCCCGGGCAGAAGCATTTTCAAGACCAGGTAGGCCCTTGGCCCTTCGTGGCCGGCTGCCCGCTGGATTTTGACGAATATCAAGATGCCGCCCAGGGACAAGCTGCCACCTGTGCCAACTCGGGATGCTTTGAGAGTGCCCATGGAGCTCTGCAAACTGAGACCTGGAACGTGGGCTGGTGGGTTTTGTTTTCCCGGGCAGAAGCCTCTGTCATTACCAGGTAGGCCCTCGGCCCTTTTGGGCTGGCAGCCTGCTGGATTTCCACCAATATCAAGATGCCGCCCAGGGACAAGCTGCCACCCGTGCCAACGCGGGCTGCTTTGAGAGTGCCCATGGAGCTCTGCAATCTGAGACCAGGAACGTGGGCTGGTAGGTTTTGTTTTCCCGGGCAGAAGCATTTGCAGTACCAGGTAGGCCCTCGGCCCTTCGAGTCGGTCTGCCGACTGGATTTCCACGAATATCAAGGTGCCGCCCAGGGACAAGCTGCCACCTGTGCCAACTCGGGCTGCTTTGAGAGCGCCCATGGAGCTCTGCAATCTGAGACCAGGAACATGGGTTGACGAAATTTGGTTGCCTGGGCAGAAGCCTTTGTCAGTACCAGGTAGGGCTTCGGCCCTTTCTGGCCGGCTGACTGCTGGATTTTCACGTATATCAAGTTTCCGCCCAGTGACAAGCTGCCACCTGTGCCAACTCGGGCTGCTTTGAGAGTGCCCATGGAGCTCTGCAATTTCAGACCAGGAACGTGGGCTGGTGGGTTTTGTTTCCCCAGGCAGAAGCCTCTATCAGTACAAGGTAGGCCCTCGCCCTTGGGGGTAGGCTGCTTGCTGGGTTTCCACGAATATCAAGATGCCGCCCAGGGACAAGCTGCCACCTGTGCCAACTCGGGATGCTTTGAGAGTGCCCATGGAGCTCTGCAATCTGACACCAGGAATGTGGGGTTGTGGGTTTTATTTTCCCGGGCAGAAGCATTTGCAGTGCCAGGTAGGCCCTCGGCCCTTCGGGGCCGTCTGCCTGCTGGATTTCCAAGAATATCAAGATGCCGCCCAGGGACAAGCTGCCACCCATGCCAACTCGGGCTGCTTTTTGAGTGCCCATGGAGCTCTGCAGACTGAGATCAGGAACGTGGGCTGGTAGGTTTTGTTTTCCCGGGCAGAAGCCTCTGTCATTACCAGGTAGGCCCTCGGCCCTTCAGGTCTGTCTGCCTGCTGGATTTCCACGAATATCAATGTACTGCCCAGGGACAAGCTGCCACACGTGCCAACTCGGGCTGCTTTGAGAGTGCCCATGGAGCTCTGAAAATTGAGACCAGGAACGTGGGGTCATGGCTTTTATTTTCTCGTGCAGAAGCCTTTGTCAGTACCAGGTAGGGCCTTGTTCCTCAGGGGCAGGATGCCGGCTGGATTGCCACGTTTCTGAAGATGCCGCCCAGGGACAAGCTGCCACCTGTGCCAACTCGGGCTGTTTGAGAATGCCCAGGAATCTCCGCAAACTGAGACCAGTAACATGCGGTTGTGGCTTTTGTTTCCCCGGGCAGAAGCATTTTGTCAGAACCAGGTAGGCCCTTGGCCCTTCGTGGCCGGCTGCCCTCTGGATTTTGACGAATATCAAGATGTCGCCCAGGGACAAGCTGCCACCTGTGCCAACTCGGGCTGCTTTGAGAGTGCCCATGGAGCTCTGCAATTTCAGACCAGGAACGTGGGCTGGTGGGTTTTGTTTTCCCGGGCAGAAGCCTCTGTCATTACCAGGTAGGCCCTCGGCCCATTTGGGCTTGCAGCCTACTGGATTTCCACGAATATCATGATGCCGGCCAGGGACAAGCTGCCACCTGTGCCAACTCGGGCTGCTTTGAGAGTGCCCATGGAGCTCTTCAATCTGAGACCAGGAACGTGGGCTTGTAGGTTTTGTTTTCCTGGGCAGAAACATTTGCAGTACCAGGTAGGCCCTCGGCCCTTCGGGTCGGTCTGCCTACTGGATTTCATCGAACATCATGGTGCCGCCCAGGGACAAGCTGCCACACGTGCCAACTCGGGCTGCTTTGAGAGTGCCCATGGAGCTCTGAAAACTGAGACCAGGAACGTGGGCTGGTGTGTTTTGTTTTCCCGGGCAGAAGCATTTGCAATACCAGGCAGGCCCTCGGCCCTTCGGGTCTGTCTGCCTGCTGGATTTCCACGAATATCAAGGTACTGCCCAGGGACAAGCTTCCACACGTGCCAACTCGGGCTGCTTTGAGAGTTCCCATGGAGCTCTGTAAACTGAGACCAGGAACGTGGGGTTATGGCTTGTATTTTCTCGTGCAGAAGCCTTTGTCAGTACCAGGTAGGGCCTTGTTCCTCAGGGGCACGCAGCCGGCTGGATTTCCACAAATCTGAAGATGCTGCCGAGGGACAACCTGCCACCTGTGCCAACTTGGGCTTCGTTGAGCGTGCCCATGGAGCTCTGCAAACTGAGACCAGGAACGCGGGGTGGTGGGTTTCGTTACCAAGGGAAGAGGCCTTTGTCAGTACCAGGTAGGGCCTTGTTCCTCAGGGGCAGGCTGCCTGCAGGATTTCCACGAATCTGAAAATGCCGCCTAGGGACAAGCTGCCACCTGTACCAACTCGGGCTGCTTTGAGAGTGCCCATGGAGCTCTGAAAACTGAGACCAGGAACGTTTGGTAGTGGGTTTTGTTTTCCCAGAGAGAAGCCTTGGTCAGTACCAGCTAGTCCCTCAGCCCTCCGGGGCCGGCTGCTTCCTGGGTTTCCACGAATATCAAGATGCCACCCAAGGACAAGCAGCCACCTGTGCCAACTCAGGCCGCTATGAGAGTGCCCATGGAGCTCTGCAAACTGACACCAGGAACAGGGGTTGATGAAATTTGGTTCCCCGGGCAGAAGCCTTTGTCAGTACCAGGTAGGCCCTCGGTCACTCTGGGCCGGCTGCCCACTGGAATTCCACGAATATCAAGATGCCGCCCAGAGACAAGCTGCCACCTGTGCCAACTTGGGCTGCTTTGAGAGTGCCCATGGAGCTCTGCAATCTGACACCAGGAACGTGGGGTTGTGGGTTTTATTTTCCCGGGCATAAGCATTTGCAGTGCCAGGTCGGCCCTCGGCCCTTCGGGGCAGGCTGCCTGCTGGATTTCCACGAATATCAAGATTCCGCCCAGGGACAAGCTGCCACCCGTGCCAACTCGGGCTGCTTTTAGAGTGCCCATGGAGCTCTGCAGAATGAGATCAGGAACGTGGGCTGGTAGGTTTTGTTTTCCCGCGCAGAAGCCTTTGTCATTACCAGGTAGGCCCTCGGCCCTTCGGGTCTGTCTGCCTGCTGGATTTCCACGAATATCAAGATGTACTGCCCAGGGACGAGCTGCCACACGTGCCAACTCGGGCTGCTTTGAGAGTGCCCATGGAGCTCTGAAAATTGAGACCAGGAACGTGGGATTATGGCTTTTATTTTCTCGTGCAGATGCCTTTGTCAGTACCAGGTAGGGCCTTGTTCCTCAGGGGCAGGTTGCTGGCTGGATTGCCACGTTTCTGAAGATGCCGCTCGGGGACAAGCTGCCACCTGTGCCAACACGGGCTGCTTTGAGAATGCCCAGGAAGCTCCGCAAACTGAGACCAGTAACGTGCGGTTGTGGCTTTTGTTTCCCCGGGCAGAAGCATTTTCAAGACCAGGTAGGCCCTTGGCCCTTCGTGGCCGGCTGCCCGCTGGATTTTGACGAATATCAAGATGCCGCCCAGGGACAAGCTGCCACCTGTGCCAACTCGGGATGCTTTGAGAGTGCCCATGGAGCTCTGCAAACTGAGACCTGGAACGTGGGCTGGTGGGTTTTGTTTTCCCGGGCAGAAGCCTCTGTCATTACCAGGTAGGCCCTCGGCCCTTTTGGGCTTGCAGCCTGCTGGATTTCCACCAATATCAAGATGCCGCCCAGGGACAAGCTGCCACCCGTGCCAACGCGGGCTGCTTTGAGAGTGCCCATGGAGCTCTGCAATCTGAGACCAGGAACGTGGGCTGGTAGGTTTTGTTTTCCCGGGCAGAAGCATTTGCAGTACCAGGTAGGCCCTCGGCCCTTCGAGTCGGTCTGCCGACTGGATTTCCACGAATATCAAGGTGCCGCCCAGGGACAAGCTGCCACCTGTGGCAACTCGGGCTGCTTTGAGAGTGCCCATGGAGCTCTGCAATCTGAGACCAGGAACATGGGTTGACGAAATTTGGTTGCCTGGGCAGAAGCCTTTGTCAGTACCAGGTAGGGCTTCGGCCCTTTCTGGCCGGCTGACCGCTGGATTTTCACGTATATCAAGTTTCCGCCCAGTGACAAGCTGCCACCTGTGCCAACTCGGGCTGCTTTGAGAGTGCCCATGGAGCTCTGCAATTTCAGACCAGGAACGTGGGCTGGTGGGTTTTGTTTTCCTGGGCAGAAGCCTCTGTCAGTACAAGGTAGGCCCTCGCCCTTGGGGGTAGGCTGCTTGCTGGGTTTCCACGAATATCAAGATGCCGCCGAGGGACAAGCTGCCACCTGTACCAACTCGGGCTGCTTTGAGAGTGCCCATAGAGCTCTGCAATCTGACACCAGGAACCTGGGGCTGGTAGGTTTTTGTTTTCCCGGGCATAAGCATTTGCAGTACCAGGTAGGCCCTTGGCCCTTCGGGGCCGGCTACCTGCTGCATTTCCATGAATATCAAGATGTCGCCCAGGGACAAGCTGCCACCTGTGCCAACTCGGGCTGCTTTGAGAGTTCCCATGGAGCTCTGCAAACTGAGACCTAGAACATGGGGTTCTGGATTTTGTTTCCCCGGGCAGAAGCCTTTGTCATTACCCGGTAGGCCCTCGGCCCTTCGTGGCCGGCTGCCACCTGGATTTCCCCGGATATCAAGATGTTGCCCAGGGACAAGCTGCCACCTGTGCCAACTCGGGCTGCTTTGAGAGTGCCCATGGAGCTCTGAAAATTGAGACCAGTAACGTGGGGTAGTGGGTTTTGTTTTCCCAGAGAGAAGCATTTGTCTGTGCCAGTTAGTCCCTCAGCCCTCCGGGGCCGGCTGCTTCCTGGGTTTCCACGAATATCAAGATGCCGTCCTGGGACAAGCTGCCACCTGTGCCAACTCGGGCTGCTTGGAGAGTGCCCATGGAGCTCTGCAAACTGAGACCAGGAACGTGGGGTTATGGCTTTTGTTTTCCCGGGCAGAAGCCTTTGTCAGTACCAGGTAGGGTCTTGTTCCTCAGGGGCAGGCTGCCTGCTGGATTTCCACCAATATCAAGATGCCGCCCAGGGAAAAGCTGCCACCTGTGCCAACTTGGGCTGCTTTGAGAGTGCCCATGGAGCTCTGCAAACTGAGACCAGGAACGTGGGCTGCTAGGTTTTGTTTTCCCAGAGAGAAGCATTTGTCAGTACCAGGTAGGCCCTCGGCCCTTCGGGTCTGTCTGCCTGCTGGATTTCCACGAATATCAAGGTGCCACCCAGGGACAAGTTGTCACCTCTGCCGACTTGGGCTGCTTTGAGAGTGCCCATGGAGCTCTGCAATCTGAGACCAGGAACATGGGTTGACGAAATTTGGTTGCCTGGGCAGAAGCCTTTGTCAGTACCAGGTAGGGCTTCGGCCCTTTCTGGCCGGCTGTTCGCTGGATTTTCACGTATATCCAGTTGCCTCCCAGGGACAAGTAGCCACCCGTTCCAACTCGGGCTGCTTTGAGAGTGCCCATGGAGCTCTGCAATTTCAGACCAGGAACGTGGGCTGGTGGGTTTTGTTTCCCCAGGCAGAAGACTCTATCAGTACCAGGTAGGCCCTCGCCCTTGGGGGTAGGCTGCTGTCGTGGTTTGAGAGGAAATGAGTTTTTGGGAGGTGATAGTGGTCAAACCGATAGGTGCCCAGATGTGGATATTGGCACCTGGTTTGACCATTGAGGATATAGATCCGCCTCTGAGAACACAGGGGTTAAAAGCGATAGCTCCCAGGGGGGATCTTCTCTCTTTTGGTTCCGGTTGGAGGAGAGTTCAGACCTCCCCTGCCCAGCTTCGGGCTGGGTGGGGGAGGGGGAAAAGGCCACGCGGCTGAGCGAGGTAGGCCCGGAGCCTTGGGCAGAGACGGAAGAGACGGAAGGGTGGAAGAACTCGGAGAGGTAGTGGGCAGCCCCCCCTTTCTCAAAGGAGAGAGAGAGAGAGAGAGAGAGGTGCCAGTGCTATCTTGAAATTCGATAGCACTGGCCTGGCCGAGGAGGGGGGGGGGGGGCCGACGAGGGGAAGAGTGCCCGTCTTCCCCCCCCCGTCGTGTGGGAGTTCGAGATAAGCTGAGACTGTGATTTTAACCCTTCTGTAAGACGATAGAAAACCTTACAAATGTTGATCCTCCGGGAGCTGAGAGAGAGGAAAGAGACGGATAAGAAGGAATGCGCAAGTGTGATGCAGAGGGGTGCAAGTGAAGAAAGACTGGGAGAAGTTGAGAGAATCCTAGGTGGAGGAGATAATAGAATAGCTTTTTGACTGGACTTTTCTTGTATTAGCCATAAATAGAAGCTTTCCTGTAATACAGAAACTGCATTTTAGGGGGAGGCTGCGCCAAAGGAGTGATGTGTGCAGAGACGACAAGTAATGAAGAAATAGTGAGACCCCTCAGCCCCAGAAAGTAAAATATTAAGGAGGACTGGTGTCCCAAAATGAGGTGAAAGAGACTGTCGTTCTCTTCTAAAACTGAGCAAGGCGTCCTTAAAAAGAAAAACCCTAAGAGCAGCTCTAGTCCATATACAATGGTGAGAGCACTAAACATAAAAAGAAAAAGTCACGACATATAGTTGCGGAGTAACGGAAATTTACCTATGGTGACACAAGGAGGGCTCCTTCTCTCCTTAATAAAATAAGAAGTGATTATCTGAAGGGTGGAGATAGACTGAGTTAATTATCTAAAGGGTGATGGACTAGATTAAGATCTAAGGTTCTGTAATATTCTGTAAAAATTGAGTAGGAAAAAGAGAAATATTTTAAAAGGTTTTCCATTCTGCTCTGTGTGTTAATTTTATTGTAATTGTGTAATAATAAAGTTTTTCTCTTTTGTTGCAAGTGAAGGCCTACTTTACTCTGTCTCTAATCACATCTCACAGCAGACACCAGAAAAGATAAGTTTTCATGGGGGCACTGGCATTAAGCCAGCGTCAAACCATAACAGCTGCTTGCTGGGTTTCCACGAATATCAAGATGCCGCCCAGGGACAACCTGCCAACTGTGCCAACTCGGGCTGCTTTGAGAGTGCCCATGGAGCTCTGCAAACTGACACCAGGAACATGGGGTTGTGGGTTTGGTTTTCCCGGGCAGAAGCCTTTGTCAGTACCAGGTAGGACCTCGGCCACTCTGGGCCGGCTGCCCACTGGAATTCCACAAATATCAAGATGCCGCCCAGGGACAAGCTGCCACCTGTGCCAACTCGGGCTGCTTTGAGAGTGCCCATGGAGCTCTGCAATCTGAGATCAGGAACGTGGGCTGGTGTGTTTTGTTTTCCCGGGCAGAAGCATTTGCAGTACCAGGTAGGCCCTCGGCCCTTTGGGTCTCTCTGCCGACTGGATTTCCACGAATATCAAGGTACTGCCCAGGGACAAGCTGCCACACGTGCCAACTCGGGCTGCTTTGAGAGTGCCCATGGAGCTCTGAAAATTGAGACCAGGAAGGTGGGGTTATGGCTTTTGTTTTCCCGGGCAGAAGCCTTTGTCAGTACCAGGTAGGGCCTTGTTCCTCAGGGGCAGGCTGCTGGCTGGATTTCCACGTTTCTCAAGATGCCGCTCGGGGACAAGCTGCCACCTGTGCCAACTCGGGCTGCTTTGAGAGTGCCCATGGAGCTCTGCAAACTGAGAACAGGAACGTGGGCTGGTAGGTTTTGTTTTCCCAGAGAGAAGCATTTGTCAGTACCAGGTAGGCCCTCGGCCCTTCGGGTCTGTCTGCCTGCTGGATTTCCACGAATATCAAGGTGCCACCCAAGGACAAGTTGTCACCTCTGCCGACTCGGGCTGCTTTGAGAGTGCCCATGGAGCTCTGCAATCTGAGACCAGGAACATGGGTTGACGAAATTTGGTTCCTTGGGCAGAAGCCTTTGTCAGTACCAGGTAGGGCTTCGGCCCTTTCTGGCCGGCTGTTCACTGGATTTTCACGTATATCCAGTTGCCGCCCAGGGACAAGTAGCCACCTGTGCCAACTCGGGCTGCATTGAGAGTGCCCATGGAGCTCTGCAATTTCAGACCAGGAACGTGGGCTGGTGGGTTTTGTTTCCCCAGGCAGAAGCCTCTATCAGTACCAGGTAGGCCCTCGCCCTTGGGGGTAGGCTGCTTGCTGGGTTTCCACGAATATCAAGATGCCGCCCAGGGACAAGCTGCCACCTGTGCCAACTCGGGCTGCTTTGAGAGTGCCCATGGAGCTCTGCAATCTGACACCAGGAACGTGGGGCTGTGGGTTTTATTTTCCCGGGCAGAAGCATTTGCAGTTCCAAGTAGGCCCTTGGCCCTTCGGGGCCGTCTGCCTGCTGGATTTCCACGAATATCAATATGCTGCCCAGGGACAAGCTGCCACCTGTGCCAACTCGGGCTGCTTTGAGAGTGCCCATGGAGCTCTGCAATCTGAGACCAGGAACGTGGGCTGGTGGGTTTTGTTTTCCCGGGCAGAAGCCTCTGTCATTACCAGGTAGGCCCACGGCCCTTTTGGGCTGGCAGCCTGCTGGATTTCCACAAATATCAAGATGCTGCCCAGGGACAAGCAGCCACTTGTGCCAACTTGCGCTGCTTTGAGAGTGCCCATGGAGCTCTGCAAACTGAGACCAGGAACGTGATGTTATGGCTTTTATTTTCTCATGCAGATGCCTTTGCAGTACCAGGTAGGGCCTTGTTCCTCAGGGGCAAGCTGCCGGCTGGATTTCCACGATTATCAATATGCTGCCTAGGGACAAGCTGCCACCTGTGCCAACTCGGGCTTCTTTGAGAATGCCCAGGAAGCTCGGCAAACTTAGACCAGGAACGTGGGCTAGTGGGTTTTGTTTTCCCAGACAGAAGCATTTGTCAGTACCAGGTAGGCCCTCGACACTAAGGGGCCGGCAGCCTGCTGGAATTCCACGAATATCAAGATGCCGCCCAGGGACAAGCTGCCACCTGTGCCAACTCGGGCTGCTTTGAGAGTGCCCATGGAGCTCTGCAATCTGAGACCAGGAACGTGGGCTGGTGGGTTTTGTTTCCCCGGGCAGAAGCCTTTGTCATTACCAGGTCGGCCCTCGGCCCTTCGGGGCCGGCAGCCGGCTGGATTTCCATGGATCTCAAGATGCCGCCCAGGGACATGCTGCCACCTGTGGCAACTCGGGCTGCTTTGAGAGTGCCCATGGAGCTCTGCAAACTGAGACCAGGAACGTGGGGTGGTGGGTTTTGTCTCCTTGGGCAGTGTCCTGCACAGTACCTAGGTGTCCCTCAGCACGTTGATACTTGGTGCCTGCTCGATTTCTGTAATAATCAGGAAGCCATCCAATTAAAGGCTGATAGTTGTGCCAATGCTGGGAGCTTGGATAGTGCCCACAGAGCTCTGCAAACTGAGACCTAGACGGTGAGGTGTTGATCTTTTTTTCCTGGGCTGATGTTTGCACAATACTTTTGTGTCCATTTGGGGTCTGAGACCAGGAAGGTGAGGTGGTGAGTTTTTTTTCCCTGGGAAAAAGCTCACCACATTTTTTTGGAATGGCCTTGCGTACTGGCCCCGGCTGGCTTCTGTAATTCTGCATTGATCAAGATCTAGCTCACGTACAACCTGCCACCTGTGCCAACTCAGGCTGCTCTCACAGTGCCTGTGGATACAACGTTCTGTTTGCCTCTTAAAGGTCTAATTACAAGCTGTGTTTCATAAATTATGAGTGTGTTAAATGAATGTGTTCTAGGAGTGTGAGATCCTTGAAATACTATAATTTTTGATTTTCTTATGGTTGGAAGAATATTTTACAATCATAATGGGAATACTCCTTTATTTAGGTACTTTTTATTCTAGAAAGTATACCATAAGTGTTTTCTAATATTAAATGACAGAGCAGCCGGTTGATCCTTTACTGGAAATTTTTCCTTATTATTCAAAAATAACAGAAAAAAGCTCTTGCAAAAATAAGGGGAAAAAATGCTTTAAAAAGTATATCATTATAGCTTTTAAAGGCAATTAAAGTGCACCCATTGCTGATGGGAAGCTGATAACTGGTTAAACATGTATTCACTTGGTACGTCTCTCTAAAGAAATACTCTAACATCAAGCAATTAATCCCTTCCATCATAGTTTTAGCCTCTTCCTTATTTTAAATGTCGATGAAAAACATCATGAAGAACTCCATATGTATCTCTCCGATTCATCTTACATACAAAGCAACTATTTTTCCACGGGTTTGCTTGATGGTCTGCTTACTGCATTCAGCATTTTTTTGCATGCTTTTTTGCTTCTTTCTGCTGTCAATACTGGCCAATACATGCCATCTGCCAATGGTACGATTTCTCTCACCTAAGCATATGGATTGAATCTTTAAGATCACTTTCGATAAAATGGACAAAAAAGGAGTTGTTTGATTCCACCTAACATTGAGTCTCTTGGTAAAGGTCACCTTGAGAAAAGTTTTTGCTGCTAGAATTCAACTCATGGATTGAAATATTTGAGAAGACTGATAGGCACTGGAGCATGGAGACACCTTCAGCTTCTGTGGATATAAAGCCCAGATTAAAATGATCAATTCTCTCAACTTGATGGACTGTACTGAGCAGAATTCTGACTAGAATCTCTTTCACACATAGAACACCCTGTTCAAGACACATGGTAAGATGAAGCTCACCTCTGGTTCCCTGCAGGTATTTGTATTTCTAATGAGTCTTTGGGATGCCTAGATGATTTTCAGATGTCTAAAGTTGAGACAAAGCCCACGACTTTCTCAAGACCTGGAACCATCTCCCTAGAAGCTGCAAAACACACAATGCCTCACTTGTGTCAAATTTGCCAAAGCAAGGACTAGAGCAAGAACTGGATGCAAAATACTTGCACAGAGATGATAGTTTTTAAGATATTCATCAGATATTCTTCACATGGGAAGAGTCTTTGAACTCTTCTGTGATAGAACCCCAAAAGTAAATGTTTTTTTCATTGAGAACTCTTCTTGATGCAATTCTTCAACTTGGCATGGCTTAATTCAATAGCATCCAAGTCAGAGAAAAATTGATAAAGGCAGATAGGAAAGAAAATTAGAAATTCGTTACTCAGAGTGTGAGTAGGAAGACAGGGAGCCATTCAAAAGAATAAGGAATCGAAACAGGAGCAGTGAAAATGAGACACATCCAGCATCTTTCCGGCGGGGAAGATGGATTATTTAATTAGTGACGAAATTAGAAGAGCCTGAACATTTGCTATCCCACAACAGGAACAGAATAACCATTGGGCACGCACATATTAGCCAAAGAAACATGACAAAGAGAAGGAAATACAGAGAATAGGAAAAAGAAGTAAGACGCTTTCTTCAATCATTGAAATTCAGGTGGTGTATCATTCTAATAACCTTTTTTTTATACAGTAAAAGAGTAGTTATATACAGTCGGGTAAATTGCAGCTATGTACCATTTTTAGACAGGAAATGTTTTCCAAGAAACATGTACCGGATAATAGCACAAGTTTCTGACTGCCAAAGAAGAAAGTACAAAACAGCAAACACTTGGGTAAAGTCCCAGGAACCAGAGATCAAGATCTACACCGATATAAGGAGAGCGGTGAGTTTTTCAAGAAGCAAAAGCGAATGCAGCTGACTGTGCGTGTGGATGAAAAGCTGCGGGATTCTTTGCAATTCCATTAAGAGCGCACAAAAGCGCTGTGCTCGGCTGCCTCATGCTTCACCTGCTGTGAGCTGCACAGAAATTAAGCTGAGCAAGGTTCTTCAGCTTTGCCCTATTTCAGCAGCTGCGCCACACCGATGGACTGGAATATCTCTCGAGATCTTTTCCTTTCTAAAGAATGTATTGTTGCTGCGTCTTGACCGCACAGGGATAAGTATGAAGAGATCAGAGCCATCTCGAAATAAATTTATTAAAAAGATAAATGCTTCAACAATGCGCAGCCACGACAAAAATCAGGGCCAAGACTGGGAGACATTTGCTGTGCTGGCAGCCAATTTCTGTCGGCGAAAAATCATGGAGAAGCTTTTGGCTTGGATACAGACGACGAGAGAGGCAGAAGCCGGAGGTACGGGGCTGTCCAGAGCGAAGTGCCGCTGGCGGGCGTCTTTTGCCCGAAGCAGCGCTCCGGAGCGCACCGCCACCGGCACAAGCAGCAGTGCGCGAAGAAGCGGCTCTTTCGCCTTCGGAAGACGGAGAGCCGGCAGCTTGCAGAGGGTGAAGAAGCAAGCCGCACAAAGACAGCCTTGTGTGCACAGCTCTCGAACTGCTGCAGGATGGTGCACTGCCACTCGCATGCCTTTCAAAATCACGTTACATGCGAATGGAAAAAGTTTTTTGACAACTTTGCTATGTATCTTGCTAGTGCTTCTGCAACACTCCGTGGAAACTCTTGTGGGTCTTTTTGCGCTGCGAGATGCAAAGAACTGGGTGAACTCGTCAAGCAAGATCGGAAGATGTTTGCAGTGCTGGCACACTTTCTCTCGTCGAGAAGTCATGGAGAAGCTTTTGGCTAGGATGCAGACGACGAGAGAGGCAGAAGCCGGAGGTACGGAGCTGTCCGGAGCGAAGTGCCGCGCGCGGGCGTCTTTCGCCCGAAGCAGCGCTCCGGAGCGCACCGCCACCGGCACAAGCAGCAGTGCGCGAAGAAGCGGCTCTTTCGCCTTCGGAAGACGGAGAGCCGGCAGCTTGCAGAGGGTGAAGAAGCAAGCCGCCAACGACAGCCTTGTGTGCACAGCTCTCGAACTGCTGCGGGATGGTGCACTGCCACTCGCATGCCTTTCAAAATCACGTTACATGCGAATGGAAGAAGTTTTTGGACAACTTTGCTATGTATCTTGCTAGTGTTCCTACAACACTCCGTGGAAACTCTTGCGGGTCTCTTTGCGCTGCGAGATGCAAAGAACTGGGTGAACTCGTCAAGCGAGATCGGAAGATGTTTGCAGTGCTGGCACACTTTCTCTCTCGTCGAGAAGTAATGGAGAAGCTTTTGGCTAGGATACAGACGACGAGAGAGGCAGTAGCCGGAGGTACGGGGCTGTCCGGAGCGAAGTGCCGCTCGCGGGCGTCTTTCGCCCGAAGCAGCGCTCCGGAGCGCACCGCCACCGGCACAAGCAGCAGTGCGCGAAGAAGCGGCTCTTTCGCCTTCGGAAGACGGAGAGCCGGCAGCTTGCAGGAGGTGAAGAAGCAAGCCGCACAACAGCAGCCTTGTGTGCGCAGCTCTCGAACTGCTGCGGGATGGTGCACTGCCACTCGCATGCCTTTCAAAATCACGTTAGCATGCGAATGGAAGAAGTTTTTGGACAACTTTGCTATGTATCTTGCTAGTGCTTCTGCAACACTCCGTGGAAACTGTTGGAGGTCTCTTTGCGCTGCGAGATGCAAAGAACTGGGTGAACTCGTCAAGCGAGATCGGAAGATGTTTGCAGTGCTGGCACACTTTCTCTCTCGGCGAAAAGTCATGGAGAAGCTTTTGGCTAGGATACAGACGACGAGAGAGGCAGTAGCCGGAGGTACGGGGCTGTCCGGAGCGAAGTGCCGCTCGCGGGCGTCTTTCGCCCGAAGCAGCGCTCCGGAGCGCACCGCCACCGGCACAAGCAGCAGTGCGCGAAGAAGCGGCTCTTTCGCCTTCGGAAGACGGAGAGCCGGCAGCTTGCAGAGGGTGAAGAAGCAAGCCGCACAACGACAGCCTTGTGTGCGCAGCTCGCGAACTGCTGCGGGATGGTGCACTGCCACTCGCATGCCTTTCAAAATCACGTTACATGCGAATGGAAGAAGTTTTTGGACAACTTTGCTATGTATCTTGCTAGTGTTCCTACAACACTCCGTGGAAACTCTTGCGGGTCTCTTTGCGCTGCGAGATGCAAAGAACTGGGTGAACTCGTCAAGCGAGATCGGAAGATGTTTGCAGTGCTGGCACACTTTCTCTCTCGTCGAGAAGTCATGGAGAAGCTTTTGGCTAGGATACAGACGACGAGAGAGGCAGAAGCCGGAGGTACGGGGCTGTCCGGAGCGAAGTGCCGCTCGCGGGCGTCTTTCGCCCGAAGCAGCGCTCCGGAGCGCACCGCCACCGGCACAAGCAGCAGTGCGCGAAGAAGCGGCTCTTTCGCCTTCGGAAGACGGAGAGCCGGCAGCTTGCAGGAGGTGAAGAAGCAAGCCGCACAACGACAGCCTTGTGTGCGCAGCTCTCGAACTGCTGCGGGATGGTGCACTGCCACTCGCATGCCTTTCAAAATCACGTTACATGCGAATGGAAGAAGTTTTTGGACAACTTTGCTATGTATCTTGCTAGTGCTTCTGCAACACTCCGTGGAAACTGTTGCGGGTCTCTTTGCGCTGCGAGATGCAAAGAACTGGGTGAACTCGTCAAGCGAGATCGGAAGATGTTTGCAGTGCTGGCACACTTTCTCTCTCGGCGAGAAGTCATGGAGAAGCTTTTGGCTAGGATACAGACGACGAGAGAGGCAGAAGCCGGAGGTACGGGGCTGTCCGGAGCGAAGTGCCGCTCGCGGGCGTCTTTCGCCCGAAGCAGCGCTCCGGAGCGCACCGCCACCGGCACAAGCAGCAGTGCGCGAAGAAGCGGCTCTTTCGCCTTCGGAAGACGGAGAGCCGGCAGCTTGCAGAGGGTGAAGAAGCAAGCCGCACAACGACAGCCTTGTGTGCGCAGCTCTCGAACTGCTGCGGGATGGTGCACTGCCACTCGCATGCCTTTCAAAATCACGTTACATGCGAATGGAAGAAGTTTTTGGACAACTTTGCTATGTATCTTGCTAGTGCTCCTGCAACACTCCGTGGAAACTCTTGCGGGTCTCTTTGCGCTGCGAGATGCAAAGAACTGGGGGAACTCGTCAAGCAAGATGTTAAGATGTTTGCAGTGCTGGCACACTTTCTCTCGTCGAGAAGTCATGGAGAAGCTTTTGGCTAGGATGCAGACGACGAGAGAGGCAGAAGCCGGAGGTACGTGGCTGTCCGGAGCGAAGTGCCGCTCGCGGGCGTCTTTCGCCCGAAGCAGCGCTCCGGAGCGCACCGCCACCGGCACAAGCAAAAGTGCGCGAAGAAGCGGCTCTTTCGCCTTCGGAAGACGGAGAGCCGGCAGCTTGCAGAGGGTGAAGAAGCAAGCCGCACAACGACAGCCTTGTGTGCACAGCTCGCGAACTGCTGCGGGATGGTGCACTGCCACTCGCATGCCTTTCAAAATCACGTTACATGCGAATGGAAGAAGTTTTTGGACAACTTTGCTATGTATCTTGCTAGTGCTCCTACAACACTCCGTGGAAACTCTTGCGGGTCTCTTTGCGCTGCGAGATGCAAAGAACTGGGTGAACTCGTCAAGCGAGATCGGAAGATGTTTGCAGTGCTGGCACACTTTCTCTCTCGGCGAGAAGTCATGGAGAAGCTTTTGGCTAGGATACAGACGACGAGAGAGGCAGAAGCCGGAGGTACGGGGCTGTCCGGAGCGAAGTGCCGCTCGCGGGCGTCTTTCGCCCGAAGCAGCGCTCCGGAGCGCACCGCCACCGGCACAAGCAGCAGTGCGCGAAGAAGCGGCTCTTTCGCTTTCGGAAGACGGACAGCCGGCAGCTTGCAGGAGGTGAAGAAGCAAGCCGCACGACACCAGCCTTGTGTGCGCAGCTCTCGAACTGCTGCAGGATGGTGCACTGCCACTCGCATGCCTTTCAAAATCACGTTACATGCGAATGGAAGAAGTTTTTGGACAACTTTGCTATGTATCTTGCTAGTGCTTCTGCAACACTCCGTGGAAACTCTTGCGGGTCTCTTTGCGCTGCGAGATGCAAAGAACTGGGTGAACTCGTCAAGCGAGATCGGAAGATGTTTGCAGTGCTGGCACACTTTCTCTCTCGTCGAGAAGTCATGGAGAAGCTTTTGGCTAGGATACAGACGACGAGAGAGGCAGTAGCCGGAGGTACGGGGCTGTCCGGAGCGAAGTGCCGCTCGCGGGCGTCTTTCGCCCGAAGCAGCGCTCCGGAGCGCACCGCCACCGGCACAAGCAGCAGTGCGCGAAGAAGCGGCTCTTTCGCCTTCGGAAGACGGAGAGCCGGCAGCTTGCAGGAGGTGAAGAAGCAAGCCGCACAACGACAGCCTTGTGTGCACAGCTCTCGAACTGCTGCGGGATGGTGCACTGCCACTCGCATGCCTTTCAAAATCACGTTAACATGCGAATGGAAGAAGTTTTTGGACAACTATGCTATGTATCTTGCTAGTGTTCCTACAACACTCCGTGGAAACTCTTGCGGGTCTCTTTGCGCTGCGAGATGCAAAGAACTGGGTGAACTCGTCAAGCAAGATCGGAAGATGTTTGCAGTGCTGGCACACTTTCTCTCTGGGCGAGAAGTCATGGAGAAGCTTTTGGCTAGGATGCAGACGACGAGAGAGGCAGTAGCCGGAGGTACGGGGCTGTCCGGAGCGAAGTGCCGCTCGCGGGCGTCTTTCGCCCGAAGCAGCGCTCCGGAGCGCACCGCCACCGGCACAAGCAGCAGTGCGCGAAGAAGCGGCTCTTTCGCCTTCGGTAGACGGAGAGCCGGCAGCTTGCAGAGGGTGAAGAAGCAAGCCGCACAACGACAGCCTTGTGTGCACAGCTCTCGAACTGCTGCGGGATGGTGCACTGCCACTCGCATGCCTTTCAAAATCACGTTACATGCGAATGGAAGAAGTTTTTGGACAACTTTGCTATGTATCTTGCTAGTGCTTCTGCAACACTCCGTGGAAACTCTTGCGGGTCTTTTTGCGCTGCGAGATGCAAAGAACTGGGTGAACTCGTCAAGCGAGATCGGAAGATGTTTGCAGTGCTGGCACACTTTCTCTCTCGTCGAGAAGTCATGGAGAAGCTTTTGGCTAGGATACAGACGACGAGAGAGGCAGAAGCCGGAGGTACGGGGCTGTCCGGAGCGAAGTGCCGCTCGCGGGCGTCTTTCGCCCGAAGCAGCGCTCCGGAGCGCACCGCCACCGGCACAAGCAGCAGTGCGCGAAGAAGCGGCTCTTTCGCCTTCGGAAGACGGAGAGCCGGCAGCTTGCAGAGGGTGAAGAAGCAAGCCGCACAACGACAGCCTTGTGTGCGCAGCTCTCGAACTGCTGCGGGATGGTGCACTGCCACTCGCATGCCTTTCAAAATCACGTTACATGCGAATGGAAGAAGTTTTTGGACAACTTTGCTATGTATCTTGCTAGTGCTTCTGCAACACTCCGTGGAAACTCTTGCGGGTCTCTTTGCGCTGCGAGATGCAAAGAACTGGGTGAACTCGTCAAGCGAGATCGGAAGATGTTTGCAGTGCTGGCACACTTTCTCTCTCGTCGAGAAGTCATGGAGAAGCTTTTGGCTAGGATACAGACGACGAGAGAGGCAGAAGCCGGAGGTACGGGGCTGTCCGGAGCGAAGTGCCGCTCGCGGGCGTCTTTCGCCCGAAGCAGCGCTCCGGAGCGCACCGCCACCGGCACAAGCAGCAGTGCGCGAAGAAGCGGCTCTTTCGCCTTCGGAAGACGGAGAGCCGGCAGCTTGCAGGAGGTGAAGAAGCAAGCCGCACAACGACAGCCTTGTGTGCGCAGCTCTCGAACTGCTGCGGGATGGTGCACTGCCACTCGCATGCCTTTCAAAATCACGTTACATGCGAATGGAAGAAGTTTTTGGACAACTTTGCTATGTATCTTGCTAGTGCTCCTGCAACACTCCGTGGAAACTCTTGCGGGTCTCTTTGCGCTGCGAGATGCAAAGAACTGGGTGAACTCGTCAAGCGAGATCGGAAGATGTTTGCAGTGCTGGCACACTTTCTCTCTCGGCGAGAAGTCATGGAGAAGCTTTTGGCTAGGATACAGACGACGAGAGAGGCAGAAGCCGGAGGTACGGGGCTGTCCGGAGCGAAGTGCCGCTCGCGGGCGTCTTTCGCCCGAAGCAGCGCTCCGGAGCGCACCGCCACCGGCACAAGCAGCAGTGCGCGAAGAAGCGGCTCTTTCGCCTTCGGAAGACGGACAGCCGGCAGCTTGCAGGAGGTGAAGAAGCAAGCCGCACAACAGCAGCCTTGTGTGCGCAGCTCTCGAACTGCTGCGGGATGGTGCACTGCCACTCGCATGCCTTTCAAAATCACGTTACATGCGAATGGAAGAAGTTTTTGGACAACTTTGCTATGTATCTTGCTAGTGCTTCTACAACACTCCGTGGAAACTCTTGCGGGGCTCTTTGCGCTGCGAGATGCAAAGAACTGGGTGAACTCGTCAAGCGAGATCGGAAGATGTTTGCAGTGCTGGCACACTTTCTCTCGTCGAGAAGTCATGGAGAAGCTTTTGGCTAGGATGCAGACGACGAGAGAGGCAGAAGCCGGAGGTACGGGGCTGTCCGGAGCGAAGTGCCGCTCGCGGGCGTCTTTCGCCCGAAGCAGCGCTCCGGAGCGCACCGCCACCGGCACAAGCAGCAGTGCGCGAAGAAGCGGCTCTTTCGCCTTCGGAAGACGGAGAGCCGGCAGCTTGCAGAGGGTGAAGAAGCAAGCCGCACAACGACAGCCTTGTGTGCACAGCTCTCGAACTGCTGCGGGATGGTGCACTGCCACTCGCATGCCTTTCAAAATCACGTTACATGCGAATGGAAGAAGTTTTTGGACAACTTTGCTATGTATCTTGCTAGTGATCCTACAACACTCCGTGGAAACTCTTGCGGGTCTCTTTGCGCTGCGAGATGCAAAGAACTGGGTGAACTCGTCAAGCGAGATCGGAAGATGTTTGCAGTGCTGGCACACTTTCTCTCGTCGAGAAGTCATGGAGAAGCTTTTGGCTAGGATACAGACGACGAGAGATGCAGAAGCCGGAGGTACGGGGCTGTACGGAGCGAAGTGCCGCTCGCGGGCGTTATTCGCCCGAAGCAGCGCACGGGGGCGCACCGAGACCGGCACAAGCAGCAGTGCGCGAAGAAGCGGCTCTTTCGCCTTCGGTAGACGGAGAGCCGGCAGCTTGCAGAGGGTGAAGAAGCAAGCCGCACAACGACAGCCTTGTGTGCGCAGCTCTCGAACTGCTGCGGGATGGTGCACTGCCACTCGCATGCCTTTCAAAATCACGTTACATGCGAATGGAAGAAGTTTTTGGACAACTTTGCTATGTATCTTGCTAGTGCTTCTGCAACACTCCGTGGAAACTGTTGGGGGTCTTTTTGCGCTGCGAGATGCAAAGAACTGGGTGAACTCGTCAAGCGAGATCGGAAGATGTTTGCAGTGCTGGCACACTTTCTCTCTGTCGAGAAGTCATGGAGAAGCTTTTGGCTAGGATACAGACGACGAGAGAGGCAGAAGCCGGAGGTACGGGGCTGTCCGGAGCGAAGTGCCGCTCGCGGGCGTCTTTCGCCCGAAGCAGCGCTCCGGAGCGCACCGCCACCGGCACAAGCAGCAGTGCGCGAAGAAGCGGCTCTTTCGCCTTCGGAAGACGGAGAGCCGGCAGCTTGCAGGAGGTGAAGAAGCAAGCCGCACAACAGCAGCCTTGTGTGCGCAGCTCTCGAACTGCTGCGGGATGGTGCACTGCCACTCGCATGCCTTTCAAAATCACGTTACACATGCGAATGGAAGAAGTTTTTGGACAACTTTGCTATGTATCTTGCTAGTGCTTCTGCAACACTCCGTGGAAACTCTTGCGGGTCTCTTTGCGCTGCGAGATGCAAAGAACTGGGTGAACTCGTCAAGCAAGATCGGAAGATGTTTGCAGTGCTGGCACACTTTCTCTCGTCGAGAAGTCATGGAGAAGCTTTTGGCTAGGATGCAGACGACGAGAGAGGCAGAAGCCGGAGGTACGGGGCTGTCCGGAGCGAAGTGCCGCTCGCGGGCGTCTTTCGCCCGAAGCAGCGCTCCGGAGCGCACCGCCACCGGCACAAGCAGCAGTGCGCGAAGAAGCGGCTCTTTCGCCTTCGGAAGACGGAGAGCCGGCAGCTTGCAGAGGGTGAAGAAGCAAGCCGCACAACGACAGCCTTGTGTGCACAGCTCTCGAACTGCTGCGGGATGGTGCACTGCCACTCGCATGCCTTTCAAAATCACGTTACATGCGAATGGAAGAAGTTTTTGGACAACTTTGCTATGTATCTTGCTAGTGCTCCTACAACACTCCGTGGAAACTCTTGCGGGTCTCTTTGCGCTGCGAGATGCAAAGAACTGGGTGAACTCGTCAAGCGAGATCGGAAGATGTTTGCAGTGCTGGCACACTTTCTCTCGTCGAGAAGTCATGGAGAAGCTTTTGGCTAGGATACAGACGACGAGAGAGGCAGAAGCCGGAGGTACGGGGCTGTCCGGAGCGAAGTGCCGCTCGCGGGCGTCTTTCGCCCGAAGCAGCGCTCCGGAGCGCACCGCCACCGGCACAAGCAGCAGTGCGCGAAGAAGCGGCTCTTTCGCCTTCGGAAGACGGAGAGCCGGCAGCTTGCAGAGGGTGAAGAAGCAAGCCGCACAACGACAGCCTTGTGTGCGCAGCTCTCGAACTGCTGCGGGATGGTGCACTGCCACTCGCATGCCTTTTAAAATCACGTTAACATGCGAATGGAAGAAGTTTTTGGACAACTTTGCTATGTATCTTGCTAGTGTTCCTGCAACACTCCGTGGAAACTCTTGCGGGTCTCTTTGCGCTGCGAGATGCAAAGAACTGGGTGAACTCGTCAAGCGAGATCGGAAGATGTTTGCAGTGCTGGCACACTTTCTCTCTCGTCGAGAAGTCATGGAGAAGCTTTTGGCTAGGATACAGACGACGAGAGAGGCAGTAGCCGGAGGTACGGGGCTGTCCGGAGCGAAGTGCCGCTCGCGGGCGTCTTTCGCCCGAAGCAGCGCTCCGGAGCGCACCGCCACCGGCACAAGCAGCAGTGCGCGAAGAAGCGGCTCTTTCGCCTTCGGAAGACGGAGAGCCGGCAGCTTGCAGAGGGTGAAGAAGCAAGCCGCACAACGACAGCCTTGTGTGCACAGCTCTCGAATTGCTGCGGGATAGTGCACTGCCACTCGCATGCCTTTCAAAATCACGTTACATGCGAATGGAAGAAGTTTTTGGACAACTTTGCTATGTATCTTGCTAGTCTTTATTCAACACTCCGTGGAAACTCTTGCGGGTCTCTTTGCGCTGCGAGATGCAAAGAACTGGGTGAACTCGTCAAGCGAGATCGGAAGATGTTTGCAGTGCTGGCACACTTTCTCTCGTCGAGAAGTCATGGAGAAGCTTTTGGCTAGGATACAGACGACGAGAGATGCAGAAGCCGGAGGTACGGGGCTGTCCGGAGCGAAGTGCCGCTCGCGGGCGTCTTTCGCCCGAAGCAGCGCTCCGGGGCGCACCGCCACCGGCACAAGCAGCAGTGCGCGAAGAAGCGGCTCTTTCGCCTTCGGAAGACGGAGAGCCGGCAGCTTGCAGGAGGTGAAGAAGCAAGCCGCACAACAGCAGCCTTGTGTGCGCAGCTCTCGAACTGCTGCGGGATGGTGCACTGCCACTCGCATGCCTTTCAAAATCACGTTAACATGCGAATGGAAGAAGTTTTTGGACAACTTTGCTATGTATCTTGCTAGTGCTTCTGCAACACTCCGTGGAAACTCTTGCGGGTCTCTTTGCGCTGCGAGATGCAAAGAACTGGGTGAACTCGTCAAGCAAGATCGGAAGATGTTTGCAGTGCTGGCACACTTTCTCTCGTCGAGAAGTCATGGAGAAGCTTTTGGCTAGGATACAGACGACGAGAGAGGCAGAAGCCGGAGGTACGGGGCTGTCCGGAGCGAAGTGCCGCTCGCGGGCGTCTTTCGCCCGAAGCAGCGCACGGGGCGCACCGCCACCGGCACAAGCAGCAGTGCGCGAAGAAGCGGCTCTTTCGCCTTCGGTAGACGGAGAGCCGGCAGCTTGCAGGAGGTGAAGAAGCAAGCCGCACAACAGCAGCCTTGTGTGCGCAGCTCTCGAACTGCTGCGGGATGGTGCACTGCCACTCGCATGCCTTTCAAAATCACGTTAACATGCGAATGGAAGAAGTTTTTGGACAACTTTGCTATGTATCTTGCTAGTGCTTCTACAACACTCCGTGGAAACTCTTGCGGGTCTCTTTGCGCTGCGAGATGCAAAGAACTGGGTGAACTCGTCAAGCAAGATCGGAAGATGTTTGCAGTGCTGGCACACTTTCTCTCGTCGAGAAGTCATGGAGAAGCTTTTGGCTAGGATGCAGACGACGAGAGAGGCAGAAGCCGGAGGTACGGGGCTGTCCGGAGCGAAGTGCCGCTCGCGGGCGTCTTTCGCCCGAAGCAGCGCTCCGGAGCGCACCGCCACCGGCACAAGCAGCAGTGCGCGAAGAAGCGGCTCTTTCGCCTTCGGTAGACGGAGAGCCGGCAGCTTGCAGAGGGTGAAGAAGCAAGCCGCACAACGACAGCCTTGTGTGCACAGCTCTCGAACTGCTGCGGGATGGTGCACTGCCACTCGCATGCCTTTCAAAATCACGTTAGCATGCGAATGGAAGAAGTTTTTGGACAACTTTGCAATGCATCTTGCTAGAGATCCTGCAACACTCCGTGGAAACTCTTGCGGGTCTCTTTGCGCTGCGAGATGCAAAGAACTGGGTGAACTCGTCAAGCGAGATCGGAAGATGTTTGCAGTGCTGGCACACTTTCTCTCTCGTCGAGAAGTCATGGAGAAGCTTTTGGCTAGGATACAGACGACGAGAGAGGCAGTAGCCGGAGGTACGGGGCTGTCCGGAGCGAAGTGCCGCTCGCGGGCGTCTTTCGCCCGAAGCAGCGCTCCGGAGCGCACCGCCACCGGCACAAGCAGCAGTGCGCGAAGAAGCGGCTCTTTCGCCTTCGGAAGACGGAGAGCCGGCAGCTTGCAGAGGGTGAAGAAGCAAGCCGCACAACGACAGCCTTGTGTGCACAGCTCTCGAATTGCTGCGGGATGGTGCACTGCCACTCGCATGCCTTTCAAAATCACGTTACATGCGAATGGAAGAAGTTTTTGGACAACTTTGCTATGTGGTCTTTTTGCGCTGCGAGATGCAAAGAACTGGGTGAACTCGTCAAGCGAGATCGGAAGATGTTTGCAGTGCTGGCACACTTTCTCTCGGCGAGAAGTCATGGAGAAGCTTTTGGCTAGGATACAGACGACGAGAGATGCAGAAGCCGGAGGTACGGGGCTGTCCGGAGCGAAGTGCCGCTCGCGGGCGTTATTCGCCCGAAGCAGCGCACGGGGGCGCACCGCCACCGGCACAAGCAGCAGTGCGCGAAGAAGCGGCTCTTTCGCCTTCGGAAGACGGAGAGCCGGCAGCTTGCAGGAGGTGAAGAAGCAAGCCGCACAACAGCAGCCTTGTGTGCGCAGCTCTCGAACTGCTGCGGGATGGTGCACTGCCACTCGCATGCCTTTCAAAATCACGTTAACATACGAATGGAAGAAGTTTTTGGACAACTTTGCTATGCATCTTGCTAGTGCTCTTGCAACACTCCGTGGAAACTCTTGCGGGTCTCTTTGCGCTGCGAGATGCAAAGAACTGGGTGAACTCGTCAAGCAAGATCGGAAGATGTTTGCAGTGCTGGCACACTTTCTCTCGTCGAGAAGTCATGGAGAAGCTTTTGGCTAGGATGCAGACGACGAGAGAGGCAGTAGCCGGAGGTACGGGGCTGTCCGGAGCGAAGTGCCGCTCGCGGGCGTCTTTCGCCCGAAGCAGCGCTCCGGAGCGCACCGCCACCGGCACAAGCAGCAGTGCGCGAAGAAGCGGCTCTTTCGCCTTCGGAAGACGGAGAGCCGGCAGCTTGCAGAGGGTGAAGAAGCAAGCCGCACAACGACAGCCTTGTGTGCGCAGCTCTCGAATTGCTGCGAGATGGTGCATTGACACTCGCATGCCTTTTAAAATCAGAGTTAGCATGGAAATGGAAAAAGTTTTTTGACAACTTTGCAATGCATCTTGCTAGAGATCCTGCAACACTCCGTGGAAACTCTTGTGGGTCTTTTTGCGCTGCGAGATGCAAAGAACTGGGTGAACTCGTCAAGCGAGATCGGAAGATGTTTGCAGTGCTGGCACACTTTCTCTCTCGGCGAGAAGTCATGGAGAAGCTTTTGGCTAGGATACAGACGACGAGAGATGCAGAAGCCGGAGGTACGGGGCTGTCCGGAGCGAAGTGCCGCTCGCGGGCGTCTTTCGCCTGAAGCAGCGCACGGGGGCGCACCGCCACCGGCACAAGCAGCAGTGCGCGAAGAAGCGGCTCTTTCGCCTTCGGTAGACGGAGAGCCGGCAGCTTGCAGGAGGTGAAGAAGCAAGCCGCACAACAGCAGCCTTGTGTGCGCAGCTCTCGAACTGCTGCGGGATAGTGCACTGCCACTCGCATGCCTTTGAAAATCAGAGTTAGCATGGAAATGGAAGAAGTTTTTTGACAACTTTGCAATGCATCTTGCTAGAGATCCTGCAACACTCCGTGGAAACTCTTGCGGGTCTCTTTGTGCTGCGAGGTGCAAAGAACTTGGTGAACTCGTCAAGCGAGATCGGTAGATGGTTGCAGTGCTGGCACACTTTCTCTCGCGTCGAGAAGTCATGGAGAAGGTTTTGTTTTCCGAGGCAGAAGATATTCTCTGTACCAGGTAGGGCCTTGTTCCTCACGGGCCGGCTGCCTGCTGGTTTTCCTCGAATCTGAAGATGCCGCCCAGGGACAAGCTGCCACCTGTGCCAACTGGGGCTTCTTTGAGTGTGCCCATGGAGCTCGGCAAACTGAGACCAGGAACGTTTACTGGTGGGTTTTGTCTCCTTGGGCAGAAGCCTTTGTCAGTACCAGGTAGGCCCTTTTTCCTTATGGTTAGGCAGCTTGCTGGATTTCCATGAATATCAAGGTGCCGCCCAGGGACAAGCTGCCACCTGTGCCAACTCAGGCTGCTTTGAGAGTGCCCATGGAGCTCTGCAAACTGAGACCAGGAACGTGGGCTGGTGGGTTTGTTTCCCCGGGCAGAAGCATTTGCAGTACCAGGTAGGCCATCGGCCCTTCGCGTCCGTCTGCCTGCTGGATTTCAACAAATATCAAGATGCCGCCCAGGGACATGCTGCCACCTGTGCCAACTCGGGCTGCTTTGGGAGTGCCCATGGAGCTCTGCAAACCGATACCAGGAATGTGGAGTGTTGAGTTTTGTTTTCCCGGGCAGAAGCCTTTGTCAGTACCAGGTAGGGCCTTGTTCCTCAGGGGCCGTCTGCCTGCTGGATTTCGACGTTTCTGAAGATGCCGCCCAGGGACAAGCTGCCACCTGTGCCAACTCAGGCTGCTCTGAGAGTGCCCATTGTTCTCTGCAAACTGAGACCAGGAATGTGGGGTGGCGGCTTTTGTTTCCCCGGGCAGAAGCATTTGCAGTACCAGGTAGGCCCTCGGCGTATCGCGGCCGCTTGTCCGCTCGATTTCCACGAATCTGAAGATGCCGCCCAGGGACAAGCTGCCACCTGTGCCAACTCACGCTGCTTTGAGAGTGCTCATGGGGCTCTGCTAACTGAGACCAGGAACGTGGGGTGGTGGGTTTTTTTTCCCGGGGCAGAAGCCTTTGTCAGTACCAGGTAGGGCCTTGTTCCTCAGGGGCGGGCTGCCTCCTGGATTTCCACGAATATCAAGATGCAGCCCATGGAAAAGCTGCCACCTGTGCCAACTCGGGCTGCTTTGAGATTTCCCACAGAGTTCTGTAAACTGAGACCAGGAACGTGGGCTGGTAGGTTTTGTTTCCCTGGGCAGTAGCCTTTGTCAGTACTAGGTAGGCCCCTGTTCCTTATGGTTAGGCCGCTTGCTGGATTTCCACGAATATCAAGGTGCCGCCCAGGGACAAGCTGCCACCTGTGCCAACTCGGGCTGCTTTGAGCGTGCCCATGGAGCTCTGCAAACTGAGACCAGGAACGTGGGCTGGTGGGTTTTGTTTCCCCGGGCAGAAGCATTTGCAGTACCAGGTAGTCCCTCAGCCCATCGCGGCCGGTGGTCCGCTCTATTTCCACGAATAACAAGATTCTGCCCAGGGACAAGTTGCCACCTGTGCCAACTCGGGCTGCTTTGAGAGTGCCCATGGAGCTCTGCAAACTGAGACCAGGAACGTGGGCTGGTGGGTTTTGTTTTCCTAGGCAGAAAACTTTCTCTATACCAGGTAGGGCCTTGTTCCTCAGGGGCCGGCTGCCTGCTGGATTTCCACGAATCTGAAGATGCCGCCCAGGGACAAGCTGCCACCTGTGCCAACTCGGGCTGCTTTGAGAGTGCCCATGGAGCTCTGCAAACTGAGACCAGGAACGTGGGCTGGTGGGTTTTGTCTCCTTGGGCAGAATCCTTTGTCAGTACCAGGTAGGCCCTCGGTCTTTCGGGTCAGTCTGCCAGCTGGATTTCCACGAATCTGAAGATGCCGCCCAGGGACAAGCTGCCACCTGTGCCAACTCGGGCTGCTTTGAGAGTGCCCATGGAGCTCTGCAAACTGAGACCAGGAAGGTGGGATTGTGTGTTTTTTTTCCCGTTTGTCAGTACTGGTGGGGGCGGGCTTTTGTCTCCTGGAAAAGCTGGGCTTTGCAGGGCCAGGTAGGCCCTCCCTTGGCCATCAGCTCTGCAAACTGAGACCAGGAACGTGGGGTGGTGGGTTTTGTTTCCCCGGGCAGAAGCATGCGGCCGGTGGTCCGCTGGATTTCCACGAATAACAAGATGCTGCCCAGGGACAAGCTGCCACCTGTGCCAACTCGGGCTGCTTTGAGAGTGCCCATGGAGCTCTGCAAACTGAGACCAGGAACGTGGGCTGGTGGGTTTTGTTTTCCCGGGCAGAAGCATTTCTCTATACCAGGTAGGGCCTTGTTCCTCAGGGGCCGGCTGCCTGCTGGATTTCCACGAATCTGAAGATGCCGCCCAGGGACAAGCTGCCACCTGTGCCAACTCGTGCTGCTTTGAGAGTGCCCATGGAGCTCTGCAAACTGAGACCAGGAACGTGGGGTGGTGGGTTTTGTCTCCTTGGGCAGAAGCCTTTGTCAGTACCAGGTAGGCCCTCGGTCTTTCGGGTCCGTCTGCCAGCTGGATTTCCACGAATATCAAGATGCCGCCCAGGGACAAGCTGCCACCTGTGCCAACTCGGGCTGCTTTGAGATTTCCCATGGAGCTCTGCAAACTGAGACCAGGAACGTGGGCTGGTGGGTTTGTTTCCCCGGGCAGAAGCATTTGCAGTACCAGATAGGCCCTCGGCCCTTCGGGTCCGTCTGCCTGCTGGATTTCCACGAATATCAAGATGCCGCCCAGGGACAAGCTGCCACCTGTGCCAACTCGGGCTGCTTTGAGAGTGCCCATGGAGCTCTGCAAACTGAGACCAGGAACGTGGGCTGGTGGGTTTGTTTCCCCGGGCAGAAGCATTTGCAGTACCAGGTAGGCCCTCGGCCCATCGCGGCCGTCTGCCTGCTGGATTTCCACGAATATCAAGGCGCCGCCCAGGGACAAGCTGCCACCTGTGCCAACTCGGGCTGCTTTGGGAGTGCCCATGGAGCTCTGCAAACTGAGACCAGGAACGTGGGGTGGTGAGTTTTGTTTTCCCGGGCAGAAGCCTTTGTCAGTACCAGGTAGGGCCTTGTTCCTCAGGGGCCGGCTGCCTGCTGGATTTCCACGAATATGAACATGCCGCCCAGGGACAAGCTGCCACCTGTGCCAACTCGGGCTGCTTTGAGAGTGCCCATCGTTCTCTGCAAACTGAGACCCGGAATGTGGGGTGACGGGCTTTGTTTCCCCGGGCAGAAGCATTTGTCAGTACCAGGTAGGCCCTCGGCCTATCGCGGCCGCTTGTCCGCTAGATTTCCACGAATATCAAGATGCCGCCCAGGGACAAGCTGCCACCTGTGCCAACTCGGGCTGCTTTGGGAGTGCCCATGGAGCTCTGCAAACTGAGACCAGGAACGTGGAGTGGTGGGTTTTTTTTCCCCGGGCAGAAGCCTTTGTCAGTACCAGGTAGGGCCTTGCTCCTCAGGGGCAGGCTGCCTCCTGGATTTCCACGAATATCAAGATGCAGCCCAGGGACAAGCTGCCACCTGTGCCAACTCGGGCTGCTTTGAGAGTTCCCACAGTGTTCTGTAAACTGAGACCAGGAACGTGGGCTGGTAGGTTTTGTTTCCCCGGGCAGTAGCCTTTGTCAGTACTAGGTGGCCCCCTGTTCCTTATAGTTAGCCTGCTTGCTGGATTTCCACGAATATCAAGGTGCCGCCCAGGGACAAGCTGCCACCTGTGCCAACTCGGGCTGCTTTGAGAGTGCCCATGGAGCTCTGCAAACTGAGCCCAGGAACGTGGGCTGGTGGGTTTTGTTTTCCGAGGCAGAAGACTTTCTCTGTACCAGGTAGGGCCTTGTTCCTCAGGGGCCGGCTGCCTGCTGGATTTCCACGAATCTGAAGATGCCGCCCAGGGACAAGGTGCCACCTGTGCCAACTCGGGCTGCTTTGAGAGTGCCCATGGAGCTCTGCAAACTGAGACCAAAAATGTGGGCTGGTGGGTTTTGTTTCCCCGGGCAGAAGCATTTACAGTGCCAGGTAGGCCCTCGGCCCATCGCGGCCGGTGGTCCGCTGTATTTCCACGAATACCAAGATGCTGCCCAGGGACAAGCTGCCACCTGTGCCAACTCGGGCTGCTTTGAGAGTGCCCATGGAGCTCTGCAAACTGAGACCAGGAACGTGGGCTGGTGGGTTTTGTTTTCCGAGGCAGAAGACTTTCTCTATACCAGGTAGGGCCTTGTTCCTCAGGGGCCGTCTGCCTGCTGGATTTCCACGAATCTGAAGATGCCGCCCAGGGACAAGCTGCCACCTGTGCCAACTCGGGCTGCTTTGAGAGTGCCCATGGAGCTCTGCAAACTGAGACCAGGAACGTGGGCTGGTGGGTTTTGTCTCCTTGGGCAGAAGCCTTTGCCAGTACCAGGTAGGCCCTCGGTCTTTCGGGTCAGTCTGCCTGCTGGATTTCCACGAATCTGAAGATGCCGCCCAGGGACAAGCTGCCACCTGCGCCAACTCGGGCTGCTTTGAGAGTGCCCATGGAGCTCTGCAAACTGAGACCAGGAACGTGGGCTGGTGGGTTTGTTTCCCCGGGCAGAAGCATTTGCAGTACCAGGTAGGCCCTCGGCCCATCGCTGCCGTCTGCCTGCTGGATTTCAAAATATATCAAGATGCCGCCCAGGGACAAGCTGCCACCTGTGCCAACTCGGGCTGCTTTGGGAGTGCCCATGGAGCTCTGCAAACTGATACCAGGAACGTGGAGTAGTGAGTTTTGTTTTCCCGGGCAGAAGCCTTTGTCAGTACCAGGTAGGGCCACATTCCTCAGGGGCCGGCTGACTGCTGGATTTCCACGAATATGAACATGCCGCCCAGGGACAAGCCGCCACCTGTGCCAACTCGGGCTGCTTTGAGAGTGCCCATGGAGCTCTGCAAACTGAGACCAGGAACGTGGGGTGGTGGGTTTGTTTCCCCGGGCAGAAGCATTTGCAGTACCAGGTAGGCCCTCGGCCCATCGCGGCCGTCTTGCCTGCTGGATTTCCACGAATATCAAGATGCCGCCCAGGGACAAGCTGCCACCTGTGCCAACTCGGGCTGCTTTGGGAGTGCCCATGGAGCTCTGCAAACTGAGACCAGGAACGTGGGCTGGTGGGTTTTTTTTCCCGGGCAGAAGCATTTGTCAGTACCAGATAGGCCCTCGGCCCTTCGCGGCCGCTTGTCCGCGTCGATTTCCACGAATATCAAGATGCCGCCCAGAGGAACAAGCTGCCACCTGTGCAACTCACGCTGCTTTGAGAGTGCCCATGGGGCTCTGCAAACTGAGAGCAGGAACGTGGGTGGTGGGTTTTTTTTCCGCGGGCAGAAGCCTTTGTCAGTACCAGGTAGGGCCTTGTTCCTCAGGGGCAGGCTGCCTCCTGGATTTCCACGAATATCAAGATGCAGCCCATGGACAAGCTGCCACCTGTGCCAACTCGGGCTGCTTTGAGAGTTCCCACAGAGTTCTGTAAACTGAGACCAGGAACGTGGGCTGGTAGGTTTTGTTTCCCTGGGCAGAAGCCTTTGTCAGTACTAGGTAGGCCCCTCGGACCTTATGGTTAGGCCGCTTGCTGGATTTCCACGAATATCAAGGTGCCGCCCAGGGACAAGCTGCCACCTGTGCCAACTCGGGCTGCTTTGAGAGTGCCCATGGAGCTCTGCAAACTGAGACCAGGAACGTGGGCTGGTGGGTTTTGTTTCCCCGGGCAGAAGCATTTGCAGTACCAGGTAGGCCCTCGGCCCATCGCGGCCGTCTGCCTGCTGGATTTCAACAAATATCAAGGTGCCGCCCAGGGACAAGCTGCCACCTGTGCCAACTCGGGCTGCTTTGAGAGTGCCCATGGAGCTCTGCAAACTGATACCAGGAACGTGGAGTGGTGAGTTTTGTTTTCCCGGGACAGAAGCCTTTGTCAGTACCAGGTAGGGCCGGTTCCTCAGGGGCCGGCTGCCTGCTGGATTTCCACGAATATGAAGATGCCGCCCAGGGACAAGCTGCCACCTGTGCCAACTCGGGCTGCTTTGAGAGTGCCCATGGAGCTCTGCAAACTGAGACCAGGAACGTGGGCTGGTGGGTTTTGTTTCCCCGGGCAGAAGCCTTTGTCAGTACCAGGTAGGCCCTCGGGCCATCGGGTCGTCTGCCTGCTGGATTTCCACGAATATGAAGATGCCGCCCAGGGACAAGCTGCCACCTGTGCCAACTCGGGCTGCTTTGAGAGTGCCCATGGAGCTCTGCAAACTGAGACCAGGAACGTGGGGTGGTGAGTTTTGTTTCCCGGGCAGAAGCCTTTGTCAGTACCAGGTAGGGCCTTTCTCTATACCAGTTCCTCAGGGGCCGTCTGCCTGCTGGATTTCCACGAATATGAACATGCCGCCCAGGGACAAGCTAAAGCCACCTGCCACCTGCCAACTCGGGCTGCTTTGAGAGTGCCCATGGAGCTCTGCAAACTGAGACCAGGAACGTGGGCTGGTGGGTTTGTTTTCCCGGGCAGAAGCATTTGCAGTACCAGATAGGCCCTCGGCGTATCGCGGCCGCTTGTCCGCTCGATTTCCACGAATCTGAAGATGCCGCCCAGGGACAAGCTGCCACCTGTGCCAACTCACGCTGCTTTGAGAGTGCTCATGGGGCTCTGCAAACTGAGACCAGGAAGGTGGGGTGGTGGGTTTTTTTACCCGGGGCAGAAGCCTTTGTCAGTACCAGGTAGGGCCTTGTTCCTCAGGGGCGGGCTGCCTCCTGGATTTCCACGAATATCAAGATGCAGCCCATGGAAAAGCTGCCACCTGTGCCAACTCGGGCTGCTTTGAGATTTCCCACAGAGTTCTGTAAACTGAGACCAGGAACGTGGGCTGGTAGGTTTTGTTTCCCTGGGCAGTAGCCTTTGTCAGTACTAGGTAGGCCCTGTTCCTTATGATTAGGCCGCTTGCTGGATTTCCACGAATATCAAGGTGCCGCCCAGGGACAAGCTGCCACCTGTGCCAACTCGTGCTGCTTTGAGAGTTCCCATGGAGCTCTGCAAACTGAGACCAGGAACGTGGGCTGGTGGGTTTTGTTTCCCCGGGCAGAAGCATTTGCAGAGCCAGGTAGTCCCTCAGCCCATTGCGGCCGGTGGTCCGCTGTATTTCCACGAATAACAAGATTCTGCCGAGGGAGAAGCTGCCACCTGTGCCAACTCGGGCTGCTTTGAGAGGGCCCATGGATCTCTGCAAACTGAGACCAGGAACGTGGGCTGGTGGGTTTTGTTTTCCTAGGCAGAAAACTTTCTCTATACCAGGTAGGGCCTTGTTCCTCAGGGGCCGGCTGCCTGCTGGATTTCCACGAATCTGAAGATGCCGCCCAGGGACAAGTTGCCACCTGTGCCAACTCGGGCTGCTTTGAGAGTGCCCATGGAGCTCTGCAAACTGAGACCAGGAACGTGGGGTGGTGGGTTTTGTCTCCTTGGGCAGAAGCCTTTGTCAGTACCAGGTAGGCCCTCGGTCTTTCGGGTCCGTCTGCCAGCTGGATTTCCACGAATCTGAAGATGCCGCCCAGGGACAAGCTGCCACCCGTGCCAACTCGCGCTGCTTTGAGAGTTCCCATGGAGCTCTGCAAACTGAGACCAGGAACGTGGGCTGGTGGGTTTGTTTCCCCGGGCAGAAGTATTTGCAGTACCAGATAGGCCCTCTGTCTTTCGGGTCCGTCTGCCAGCTGGATTTCCACGAATCTGAAGATGCCGCCCAGGGACAAGCTGCCACCTGCGCCAACTCGGGCTTCTTTGAGAGTGCCCATGGAGCTCTGCAAACTGAGACCAGGAACGTGGGCTGGTGGGTTTGTTTCCCCGGGCAGAAGCATTTGCAGTACCAGGTAGGCCCTCGGCCCATCGCGGCCGTCTGCCTGCTGGATTTCCACGAATCTGAAGATGCCGCCCAGGGACAAGCCGCCACGTGTGCCAACTCGGGCTGCTTTGGGAGTGTCCATGGAGCTCTGCAAACTGTGACCAGGAACGTGGAGTGGTGAGTTTTGTTTTCCCGGGCAGAAGCCTTTGTCAGTACCAGGTAGGGCCTTGTTCCTCAGGGGCCGGCTGCCTGCTGGATTTCCACGAATCTGAAAATGCCGCCCAGGGAAAAGCTGCCACCTGTGCCAACTCGGGCTGCTTTGAGAGTGCCCATCGTTCTCTGCAAACTGAGACCCGGAATGTGGGGTGACGGGCTTTGTTTCCCCGGGCAGAAGCATTTGCAGTACCAGGTAGGCCCTCGGCCTATCGCGGCCGCTTCTCCGCTCGATTTCCACGAATATCAAGATGCTGCCCAGGGACAAGCTGCCACCTGTGCCAACTCGGGCTGCTTTGGGATTGCCCATTGAGCTCTGCAAACTGAGACCAGGAACGTGGAGTGGTGGGTTTTTTTTCCGCGGGCAGAAGCCTTTGTCAGTACCAGGTAGGGCCTTGCTCCTCAGGGGCAGGCTGCCTCCTGGATTTCCACGAATATCACGATGCAGCCCAGGGACAAGCTGCCACCTGTGCCAACTCGGGCTGCTTTGAGAGTTCCCACAGTGTTCTGTAAACTGAGACAAGGAACGTGGGCTGGTAGGTTTTGTTTCCCTGGGCAGAAGCCTTTGTCAGTACTAGGTAGGCCCCTGTTCCTTATAGTTTGTCTGCTTCCTGGATTTCCACGAATATCAAGGTGCCGCCCAGGGACAAGCTGCCACCTGTGCCAACTCGGGCTGCTTTGAGAGTGCCCATGGAGCTCTGCAAACTGAGCCCAGGAACGTGGGCTGGTGGGTTTTGTTTTCCGAGGCAGAAGACTTTCTCTGTACCAGGTAGGGCCTCGTTCGTCACGGGCCGTCTGCCTGCTGGATTTCCACGAATCTCAAGATGCCGCCCACGGACAAGCTGCCACCTGTGCCAACTCGGGCTGCTTTGAGAGTGCCCATGGAGCTCTGCAAACTGAGACCAGGAACGTGGGCTGGTGGGTTTTGTTTTCCGAGGCAGAAGACTTTCTCTATACCAGGAAGGGCCTTGTTCCTCACAGGCCGGCTGCCTGCTGGATTTCCACAAATCTGAAGATGTCGCCCAGGGACAAGTTGCCACCTGCGCCAACTCGGGCTGCTTTGAGAGTACCCATGGAGCTCTGTAAACTGAGACCAGGAACGTGGGCTGGTGGGTTTTGTCTCCTTGGGCAGAAGGCTTTGTCGGTACCAGGTAGGCCCTACGTCTTTCGGGTCCGTCTGCCAGCTGGATTTCCACGAATCTGAAGATGCCGCCCAGGGACAAGCTGCCACCTGCGCCAACTCGAGCTGCTTTGAGAGTGCCCATGGAGCTCTGCAAACTGAGACCAGGAACGCGGGCTGGTGGGTTTGTTTCCCCGGGCAGAAGCATTTGCAGTTCCAGGTAGGCCCTCGGCCCATTGCGGCCGTCTGCCTCTGGATTTCAAAAAATGTCAAGATGCCGCCCAGGGACAAGCTGCCACCTGTGCCAACTCGGGCTGCTTTGGGAGTGCCCATGGAGCTCTGCAAACTGATACCAGGAACGTGGGGTGGTGAGTTTTGTTTACCCAGGCAGAAGCCTTTGTCAGTACCAGGTAGGGCCACGTTCCTCAGGGGCCGGCTGCCTGCTGGATTTCCACGAATATGAACATGCCGCCCAGGGACAAGCCGCCACCTGTGCCAACTCGGGCTGCTTTGAGAGTGCCCATCGTTCTCTGCAAACTGAGACCCGGAATGTGGGGTGACGGGCTTTGTTTCCCCGGGCAGAAGCATTTGCAGTACCAGGTAGGCCCTCGGCCTATCGCGGCCGCTTGTCCGCTCGATTTCCACGAATATCAAGATGCCGCCCAGGGACAAGCTGCCACCTGTGCCAACTCGGGCTGCTTTGGGAGTGCCCATGGAGCTCTGCAAACTGAGAGCAGGAACGTGGAGTGGTGGGTTTTTTTTCCGCGGGCAGAAGCCTTTGTCAGTACCAGGTACGGCCTTGCTCCTCAGGGGCAGGCTGCCTCCTGGATTTCCACGAATATCAAGATGCTGCCCATGGACAAGCTGCCACCCGTGCCAAATCGGACTGCTTTGAGAGTTCCCACAGAGTTCTGTAAACTGAGACCAGGAACGTGGGCTGGTAGGTTTTTTTCCCCGGGCAGAAGCCTTTGTCAGTACTAGGTAGGCCCCTCTTCCTTATGGTTAGGCTGCTTGCTGGATTTCCACGAATATCAAGGTGCCGCCCAGGGACAAGCTGCCACCTGTGCCAACTCGGGCTGCTTTGAGAGTGCCCATGGAGCTCTGCAAACTGAGACCAGGAACGTGGGCTGGTGGGTTTTGTTTTCCCGGGCAGAAGCATTTGCAGTACGAGGTAGGCCCTCGGCCCTTCGCGTCCGTCTGCCTGCTGGATTTCAACAAATATCAAGGTGCCGCCCAGGGACAAGCTGCCACCTGTGCCAACTCGGCCTGCTTTGAGAGTACCCATGGAGCTCTGCAAACTGATACCAGGAACGTGGGCTGGTGAGTTTTTTTTTCTCTGGGCAGTAGCCTTTGTCACTACCAGGTAGGGCCGGTTTCCTCACGGGCCGGCTGCTTGCTGGATTTCCACGAATATCAAGGTGCCGCCCAGGGACAACCTGCCACCTGTGCCAACTCGGGCTGCTTTGAGAGTGCCCATGGAGCTCTGCAGACAGAAACCAGGAACGTGGAGTGGTGAGTTTTGTTTTCCCGGGCAGAAGCCTTTGTCAGTACCAGGTAGGGCCACGTTCCTCAGGGGCCGGCTGCCTCCTGGATTTCCACGAATATGAACATGCCGCCCAGGGACAAGCCGCCACCTGTGCCAACTCGGGCTGCATTGAGAGTGCCCATGGAGCTCTGCAAACTGAGACCAGGAACGTGAGCTGGTGGGTTTGTTTCCCCGGGCAGAAGCATTTGCAGTACCAGGTAGGCCCTCGGCCCATCGCGGCCGTCTGCCTGCTGGATTTCAAAAAATATCAAGGTGCCGCCCAGGGACAAGCTGCCACCTGTGCCAACTCGTGCTGCTTTGGGAGTGCCCATGGAGCTCTGCAAACTGATACCAGGAACGTGGATTGGTGAGTTTTGTTTACCCAGGCAGAAGCCTTTGTCAGTACCAGGTAGGACCACGTTCCTCAGGGGCCGTCTGCCTGCTGGATTTCCACGAATATGAACATGCCGCCCAGGGACAAGCCGCCACCTGTGCCAACTCGGGCTGCTTTGAGAGTGCCCATCGTTCTCTGCAAACTGAGACCCGGAATGTGGGGTGACGGGCTTTGTTTCCCCGGGCAGAAGCATTTGCAGTACCAGGTAGGCCCTCGGCCTATCGCGGCCGCTTGTCCGCTCGATTTCCACGAATATCAAGATGCCGCCCAAGGACAAGCTGCCACCTGTGCCAACTCGGGCTGCTTTGGGAGTGCCCATGGAGCTCTGCAAACTGAGAGCAGGAACGTGGAGTGGTGGGTTTTTTTTCCCCGGGAGAAGCCTTTCTCAGTACCAGGTAGGGCCTTGTTCGTCACGGGCCGGCTGCCTGCTGGATTTCCACGAATCTAAAGATGCAGCCCATGGACAAGCTGCCACCCGTGCCAAATCGGGCTGCTTTGAGATTTCCCACAGAGTTCTGTAAACTGAGACCAGGAACGTGGGCTGGTAGGTTTTTTTTCCACGGGCAGAAGCCTTTGTCAGTACTAGGTAGGCCCCTCTTCCTTATGGTTAGGCTGCTTGCTGCATTTCCACGAATATCAAGGTGCCGCCCAGGGACAAGCTGCCACCTGTGCCAACTCAGGCTGCTTTGAGAGTGCCCATGGAGCTCTGCAAACTGAGACCAGGAACGTGGGCTGGTGGGTTTTGTTTCCCCGGGCAGAAGCATTTGCAGTGCCAGGTAGTCCCTCGGCCCATCGCGGCCGGTGGTCCGCTGGATTTCCACCAATACCAAGATGCTGGCAAGGGACAAGCTGCCACCTGTGCCAACTCAGGCTGCTTTGAGAGTGCCCATGGAGCTCTGCAAACTGGGACCAGGAACGTGGGCTGGTGGGTTTTGTTTTCCGAGGCAGAAGACTTTCTCTATACCAGGAAGGGCCTTGTTCCTCACAGGCCGGCTGCCTGCTGGATTTCCACAAATCTGAAGATGCCGCCCAGGGACAAGCTGCCACCTGTGCCAACTCGGGCTGCTTTGAGAGTACCCATGGAGCTCTGCAAACTGAGACCAGGAACGTGGGCTGGTGGGTTTTGTCTCCTTGGGCAGAAGCCTTTGTCAGTACCAGGTAGGCCCTCGGACTTTCGGGTCCGTCTGCCAGCTGGATTTCCACGAATCTGAAGATGCCGCCCAGGGACAAGCTGCCACCTGCGCCAACTCGGGCTGCTTTGAGAGTGCCCATGGAGCTCTGCAAACTGAGACCAGGAACGTGGGCTGGTGGGTTTGTTTCCCTGGGCAGAAGCATTTGCAGTACCAGGTAGGCCCTCGGCCCATTGCGGCCGTCTGCCTGCTGGATTTCAACAAATATCAAGGTGCCGCCCAGGGACAAGCTGCCACATGTGCCAACTCGGGCTGCTTTGGGAGTGCCCATGGAGCTCTGCAAACTGATACCAGGAACGTGGAGTGGTGAGTTTTGTTTTCCCGGACAGAAGCCTTTGTCAGTACAAGGTAGGGCCACGTTCCTCAGAGGCCGGCTGCCTGCTGGATTTCCACGAATATGAACATGCCGCCCAGGGACAAGCCGCCACGTGTGCCAACTCGGGCTGCTTTGAGAGTGCCCATGGAGCTCTGCAAACTGAGACCAGGAACGTGGGCTGGTGGGTTTGTTTCCCCGGGCAGAAGCATTTGCAGTACCAGGTAGGCCCTCGGCCCATCGCGGCCGTCTGCCTGCTGGATTTCAAAAAATATCAAGGTGCCGCCCAGGGACAAGCTGCCACCTGTGCCAACTCGGGCTGCTTTGGGAGTGCCCATGGAGCTCTGCAAACTGATACCAGGAACGTGGGGTGGTGAGTTTTGTCTCTCCGGGCAGAAGCCTTTGTCAGTACCAGGTAGGGCCACGTTCCTCAGGGGCCGTCTGCCTGCTGGATTTCCACGAATATGAACATGCCGCCCAGGGACAAGCCGCCACCTGTGCCAACTCGGGCTGCTTTGAGAGTGCCCATCATTCTCTGCAAACTGAGACCCGGAATGTGGGGTGACGGGCTTTGTTTCCCCGGGCAGAAGCATTTGCAGTACCAGGTAGGCCCTCGGCCTATCGCGGCCGCTTGTCCGCTCGATTTCCACGAATATCAAGATGCCGCCCAGGGACAAGCTGCCACCTGTGCCAACTCGGGCTGCTTTGGGAGTGCCCATGGAGCTCTGCAAACTGAGAGCAGGAACGTGGAGTGGTGGGTTTTTTTCCCCCGGGCAGAAGCCTTTGTCAGTACCAGGTACGGCCTTGTTCGTCACGGGCCGGCTGCCAGCTGGATTTCCACGAATCTGAAGATGCCGCCCAGGGACAAGCTGCCACCTGTGCCAACTCGGGCTGCTTTGAGAGTGCCCATGGAGCTCTGCAAACTGAGACCAGGAACGTGGAGTGGTGGGCTTTTTTTTCCGCGGGCAGAAGCCTTTGTCAGTACCAGGTAGGGCCTTGCTCCTCAGGGGCAGGCTGCCTCCTGGATTTCCACGAATCTGAAGATGCCGCCCATGGACCAGCCGCCACCAGAGCCAAATCGGGCTGCTTTGAGAGTTCCCACAGAGTTCTGTAAACTGAGACCAGGAACGTGGGCTGGTAGGTTTTTTTTCCCAGGGCTGAAGCCTTTGTCAGTTCTAGGTAGGCCCCTCTTCCTTATGGTTAGGCTGCTTGCTGGATTTCCACGAATATCAAGGTGCCGCCCAGGGACAAGCTGCCACCTGTGCCAACTCGGGCTGCTTTGAGAGTGCCCATGGAGCTCTGCAAACTGAGACCAGGAACGTGTACTGGTGGGTTTTGTCTCCTTGGGCAGAAGCCTTTGTCAGTACCAGGTAGGCCCTCGGCCTTTCGGGTCAATCTGCCAGCTGGATTTCCACGAATCTGAAGATGCCGCCCAGAGACAAGCTGCCACCTGCGCGAACTCGGGCTGCTTTGAGAGTGCCCATGGAGCACTGCAAACTGAGACCAGGAACGTGGGCTGCTGGGTTTTGTTTTCCCGGGCAGAAGCATTTGCAGTACGAGGTAGGCCCTCTGCCCTTCGCGTTCGTCTGCTTGCTGGATTTCAACAAATATCAAGGTGCTGCCCAGGGACAAGCTGCCACCTGTGCCAACTCGGCCTGCTTTGAGAGTACCCATGGAGCTCTGAAAACTGATACCAGGAACGTGGGCTGGTGAGTTTTTTTTTCTCCGGGCAGAAGCCTTTGTCAGTACCAGGTAGGGCCGGTTTCCTCACGGGCCGGCTGCTTGCTGGATTTCCACGAATATCAAGGTGCCGCCCAGGGACAACCTGCCACCTGTGCCAACTCTGGCTGCTTTGAGAGTGGCCATGGAGCTCTGCAGACAGAAACCAGGAACGTGGAGTGGTGAGTTTTGTTTTCCCGGGCAGAAGCCTTTGTCAGTACCAGGTAGGGCCACGTTCCTCAGGGGCCGGCTGCCTGCTGGATTTCCACGAATATGAACATGCCGCCCAGGGACAAGCCGCCACCTGTGCCAACTCGGGCTGCTTTGAGAGTGCCCATGGAGCTCTGCAAACTGAGAGCAGGAACGTGGGCTGGTGGGTTTGTTTTCCCGGGCAGAAGCATTTGCAGTACCAGATAGGCCCTCGGCGTATCGCGGCCGCTTGTCCGCTCGATTTCCACGAATCTGAAGATGCCGCCCAGGGACAAGCTGCCACCTGTGCCAACTCACGCTGCTTTGAGAGTGCTCATGGGGCTCTGCAAACTGAGACCAGGAAGGTGGGGTGGTGGGTTTTTTTACCCGGGGCAGAAGCCTTTGTCAGTACCAGGTAGGGCCTTGTTCCTCAGGGGCGGGCTGCCTCCTGGATTTCCACGAATATCAAGATGCAGCCCATGGAAAAGCTGCCACCTGTGCCAACTCGGGCTGCTTTGAGATTTCCCACAGAGTTCTGTAAACTGAGACCAGGAACGTGGGCTGGTAGGTTTTGTTTCCCTGGGCAGTAGCCTTTGTCAGTACTAGGTAGGCCCTGTTCCTTATGATTAGGCCGCTTGCTGGATTTCCACGAATATCAAGGTGCCGCCCAGGGACAAGCTGCCACCTGTGCCAACTCGTGCTGCTTTGAGAGTTCCCATGGAGCTCTGCAAACTGAGACCAGGAACGTGGGCTGGTGGGTTTTGTTTCCCCGGGCAGAAGCATTTGCAGAGCCAGGTAGTCCCTCAGCCCATTGCGGCCGGTGGTCCGCTGTATTTCCACGAATAACAAGATTCTGCCGAGGGAGAAGCTGCCACCTGTGCCAACTCGGGCTGCTTTGAGAGGGCCCATGGATCTCTGCAAACTGAGACCAGGAACGTGGGCTGGTGGGTTTTGTTTTCCTAGGCAGAAAACTTTCTCTATACCAGGTAGGGCCTTGTTCCTCAGGGGCCGGCTGCCTGCTGGATTTCCACGAATCTGAAGATGCCGCCCAGGGACAAGTTGCCACCTGTGCCAACTCGGGCTGCTTTGAGAGTGCCCATGGAGCTCTGCAAACTGAGACCAGGAACGTGAGCTGGTGGGTTTTGTCTCCTTGGGCAGAAGCCTTTGTCAGTACCAGGTAGGCCCTCGGTCTTTCGGGTCCGTCTGCCAGCTGGATTTCCACGAATCTGAAGATGCCGCCCAGGGACAAGCTGCCACCCGTGCCAACTCGCGCTGCTTTGAGAGTTCCCATGGAGCTCTGCAAACTGAGACCAGGAACGTGGGCTGGTGGGTTTGTTTCCCCGGGCAGAAGTATTTGCAGTACCAGATAGGCCCTCTGTCTTTCGGGTCCGTCTGCCAGCTGGATTTCCACGAATCTGAAGATGCCGCCCAGGGACAAGCTGCCACCTGCGCCAACTCGGGCTTCTTTGAGAGTGCCCATGGAACTCTGCAAACTGAGACCAGGAACGTGGGCTGGTGGGTTTGTTTCCCCAGGCAGAAGCATTTGCAGTACCAGGTAGGCCCTCGGCCCATCGCGGCCGTCTGCCTGCTGGATTTCCACGAATCTGAAGATGCCACCCAGGGACAAGCCGCCACGTGTGCCAACTCGGGCTGCTTTGGGAGTGCCCATGGAGCTCTGCAAACTGTGACCAGGAACGTGGAGTGGTGAGTTTTGTTTTCCCGGGCAGAAGCCTTTGTCAGTACCAGGTAGGGCCTTGTTCCTCAGGGGCCGGCTGCCTGCTGGATTTCCACGAATCTGAAAATGCCGCCCAGGGAAAAGCTGCCACCTGTGCCAACTCGGGCTGCTTTGAGAGTGCCCATCGTTCTCTGCAAACTGAGACCCGGAATGTGGGGTGACGGGCTTTGTTTCCCCGGGCAGAAGCATTTGCAGTACCAGGTAGGCCCTCGGCCTATCGCGGCCGCTTCTCCGCTCGATTTCCACGAATATCAAGATGCTGCCCAGGGACAAGCTGCCACCTGTGCCAACTCGGGCTGCTTTGGGATTGCCCATTGAGCTCTGCAAACTGAGAGCAGGAACGTGGAGTGGTGGGTTTTTTTTCCGCGGGCAGAAGCCTTTGTCAGTACCAGGTAGGGCCTTGCTCCTCAGGGGCAGGCTGCCTCCTGGATTTCCACGAATATCAAGATGCAGCCCAGGGACAAGCTGCCACCTGTGCCAACTCGGGCTGCTTTGAGAGTGCCCACAGACCACTGTAAACTCAGAACAGGAACGTGGGCTGGTGGGTTTTGTTTCCTTGGGCAGAAGCCTTTGTCAGTACTAGGTAGGCCCCTGTTCCTTATAGTTTGTCTGCTTGCTGGATTTCCACGAATATCAAGGTGCCGCCCAGGGACAAGCTGCCACCTGTGCCAACTCGGGCTGCTTTGAGAGTGCCCATGGAGCTCTGCAAACTGAGCCCAGGAACGTGGGCTGGTGGGTTTTGTTTTCCGAGGCAGAAGACTTTCTCTGTACCAGGTAGGGCCTCGTTCGTCACGGGCCGTCTGCCTGCTGGATTTCCACGAATCTGAAGATGCCGCCCAGGGACAAGCTGCCACCTGTGCCAACTCGGGCTGCTTTGAGAGTGCCCATGGAGCTCTGCAAACTGAGACCAGGAACGTGGGCTGGTGGGTTTTGTTTTCCGAGGCAGAAGACTTTCTCTATACCAGGAAGGGCCTTGTTCCTCACAGGCCGGCTGCCTGCTGGATTTCCACAAATCTGAAGATGTCGCCCAGGGACAAGCTGCCACCTGCGCCAACTCGGGCTGCTTTGAGAGTACCCATGGAGCTCTGTAAACTGAGACCAGGAACGTGGGCTGGTGGGTTTTGTCTCCTTGGGCAGAAGGCTTTGTCAGTACCAGGTAGGCCCTACGTCTTTCGGGTCCGTCTGCCAGCTGGATTTCCACGAATCTGAAGATGCCGCCCAGGGACAAGCTGCCACCTGCGCCAACTCGAGCTGCTTTGAGAGTGCCCATGGAGCTCTGCAAACTGAGACCAGGAACGTGGGCTGGTGGGTTTGTTTCCCCGGGCAGAAGCATTTGCAGTACCAGGTAGGCCCTCGGCCCATCGCGGCCGTCTGCCTTCTGGATTTCAAAAAATGTCAAGATGCCGCCCAGGGACAAGCTGCCACCTGTGCCAACTCGGGCTGCTTTGGGAGTGCCCATGGAGCTCTGCAAACTGATACCAGGAACGTGGGGTGGTGAGTTTTGTCTCTCCGGGCAGAAGCCTTTGTCAGTACCAGGTAGGGCCACGTTCCTCAGGGGCCGTCTGCCTGCTGGATTTCCACGAATATGAACATGCCGCCCAGGGACAAGCCGCCACCTGTGCCAACTCGGGCTGCTTTGAGAGTGCCCATCGTTCTCTGCAAACTGAGACCCGGAATGTGGGGTGACGGGCTTTGTTTCCCCGGGCAGAAGCATTTGCAGTACCAGGTAGGCCCTCGGCCTATCGCGGCCGCTTGTCCGCTCGATTTCCACGAATATCAAGATGCCGCCCAGGGACAAGCTGCCACCTGTGCCAACTCGGGCTGCTTTGGGAGTGCCCATGGAGCTCTGCAAACTGAGAGCAGGAACGTGGAGTGGTGGGTTTTTTTTCCCCCGGGCAGAAGCCTTTGTCAGTACCAGGTACGGCCTTGTTCGTCCTGCCAGGGATTTCCACGCAGATGCTGCCACCTGTGCCAACTGGGCTGCTTTGAGAGTGCCCATTCCACGAGATATCAAGATGCTGCTCCTCAGGGGCAGGCTGCCTCCTGGACACGAGCTGCCAGCCGCGTGCCAAATCGGGCTGCTTTGAGAGTTCCCACAGAGTTCTGTAAACTGAGACCAGGAACGTGGGCTGGTAGGTTTTTTTTCCCAGGGCAGAAGCCTTTGTCAGTACTAGGTAGGCCCCTCTTCCTTATGGTTAGGCTGCTTGCTGGATTTCCACGAATATCAAGGTGCCGCCCAGGGACAAGCTGCCACCTGTGCCAACTCGGGCTGCTTTGAGAGTGCCCATGGAGCTCTGCAAACTGAGACCAGGAACGTGTACTGGTGGGTTTTGTCTCCTTGGGCAGAAGCCTTTGTCAGTACCAGGTAGGCCCTCGGCCTTTCGGGTCAATCTGCCAGCTGGATTTCCACGAATCTGAAGATGCCGCCCAGAGACAAGCTGCCACCTGCGCGAACTCGGGCTGCTTTGAGAGTGCCCATGGAGCACTGCAAACTGAGACCAGGAACGTGGGCTGCTGGGTTTTGTTTTCCCGGGCAGAAGCATTTGCAGTACGAGGTAGGCCCTCTGCCCTTCGCGTTCGTCTGCTTGCTGGATTTCAACAAATATCAAGGTGCTGCCCAGGGACAAGCTGCCACCTGTGCCAACTCGGCCTGCTTTGAGAGTACCCATGGAGCTCTGAAAACTGATACCAGGAACGTGGGCTGGTGAGTTTTTTTTTCTCCGGGCAGAAGCCTTTGTCAGTACCAGGTAGGGCCGGTTTCCTCACGGGCCGGCTGCTTGCTGGATTTCCACGAATATCAAGGTGCCGCCCAGGGACAACCTGCCACCTGTGCCAACTCTGGCTGCTTTGAGAGTGGCCATGGAGCTCTGCAGACAGAAACCAGGAACGTGGAGTGGTGAGTTTTGTTTTCCCGGGCAGAAGCCTTTGTCAGTACCAGGTAGGGCCACGTTCCTCAGGGGCCGGCTGCCTGCTGGATTTCCACGAATATGAACATGCCGCCCAGGGACAAGCCGCCACCTGTGCCAACTCGGGCTGCTTTGAGAGTGCCCATGGAGCTCTGCAAACTGAGAGCAGGAACGTGGGCTGGTGGGTTTGTTTTCCCGGGCAGAAGCATTTGCAGTACCAGATAGGCCCTCGGCGTATCGCGGCCGCTTGTCCGCTCGATTTCCACGAATCTGAAGATGCCGCCCAGGGACAAGCTGCCACCTGTGCCAACTCACGCTGCTTTGAGAGTGCTCATGGGGCTCTGCAAACTGAGACCAGGAAGGTGGGGTGGTGGGTTTTTTTTCCCGGGGCAGAAGCCTTTGTCAGTACCAGGTAGGGCCTTGTTCCTCAGGGGCGGGCTGCCTCCTGGATTTCCACGAATATCAAGATGCAGCCCATGGAAAAGCTGCCACCTGTGCCAACTCGGGCTGCTTTGAGATTTCCCACAGAGTTCTGTAAACTGAGACCAGGAACGTGGGCTGGTAGGTTTTGTTTCCCTGGGCAGTAGCCTTTGTCAGTACTAGGTAGGCCCTGTTCCTTATGATTAGGCCGCTTGCTGGATTTCCACGAATATCAAGGTGCCGCCCAGGGACAAGCTGCCACCTGTGCCAACTCGTGCTGCTTTGAGAGTTCCCATGGAGCTCTGCAAACTGAGACCAGGAACGTGGGCTGGTGGGTTTTGTTTCCCCGGGCAGAAGCATTTGCAGAGCCAGGTAGTCCCTCAGCCCATTGCGGCCGGTGGTCCGCTGTATTTCCACGAATAACAAGATTCTGCCGAGGGAGAAGCTGCCACCTGTGCCAACTCGGGCTGCTTTGAGAGGGCCCATGGATCTCTGCAAACTGAGACCAGGAACGTGGGCTGGTGGGTTTTGTTTTCCTAGGCAGAAAACTTTCTCTATACCAGGTAGGGCCTTGTTCCTCAGGGGCCGGCTGCCTGCTGGATTTCCACGAATCTGAAGATGCCGCCCAGGGACAAGTTGCCACCTGTGCCAACTCGGGCTGCTTTGAGAGTGCCCATGGAGCTCTGCAAACTGAGACCAGGAACGTGAGCTGGTGGGTTTTGTCTCCTTGGGCAGAAGCCTTTGTCAGTACCAGGTAGGCCCTCGGTCTTTCGGGTCCGTCTGCCAGCTGGATTTCCACGAATCTGAAGATGCCGCCCAGGGACAAGCTGCCACCCGTGCCAACTCGCGCTGCTTTGAGAGTTCCCATGGAGCTCTGCAAACTGAGACCAGGAACGTGGGCTGGTGGGTTTGTTTCCCCGGGCAGAAGTATTTGCAGTACCAGATAGGCCCTCTGTCTTTCGGGTCCGTCTGCCAGCTGGATTTCCACGAATCTGAAGATGCCGCCCAGGGACAAGCTGCCACCTGCGCCAACTCGGGCTTCTTTGAGAGTGCCCATGGAACTCTGCAAACTGAGACCAGGAACGTGGGCTGGTGGGTTTGTTTCCCCAGGCAGAAGCATTTGCAGTACCAGGTAGGCCCTCGGCCCATCGCGGCCGTCTGCCTGCTGGATTTCCACGAATCTGAAGATGCCACCCAGGGACAAGCCGCCACGTGTGCCAACTCGGGCTGCTTTGGGAGTGCCCATGGAGCTCTGCAAACTGTGACCAGGAACGTGGAGTGGTGAGTTTTGTTTTCCCGGGCAGAAGCCTTTGTCAGTACCAGGTAGGGCCTTGTTCCTCAGGGGCCGGCTGCCTGCTGGATTTCCACGAATCTGAAAATGCCGCCCAGGGAAAAGCTGCCACCTGTGCCAACTCGGGCTGCTTTGAGAGTGCCCATCGTTCTCTGCAAACTGAGACCCGGAATGTGGGGTGACGGGCTTTGTTTCCCCGGGCAGAAGCATTTGCAGTACCAGGTAGGCCCTCGGCCTATCGCGGCCGCTTCTCCGCTCGATTTCCACGAATATCAAGATGCTGCCCAGGGACAAGCTGCCACCTGTGCCAACTCGGGCTGCTTTGGGATTGCCCATTGAGCTCTGCAAACTGAGACCAGGAACGTGGAGTGGTGGGTTTTTTTTCCGCGGGCAGAAGCCTTTGTCAGTACCAGGTAGGGCCTTGCTCCTCAGGGGCAGGCTGCCTCCTGGATTTCCACGAATATCAAGATGCAGCCCAGGGACAAGCTGCCACCTGTGCCAACTCGGGCTGCTTTGAGAGTGCCCACAGACCACTGTAAACTCAGAACAGGAACGTGGGCTGGTGGGTTTTGTCTCCTTGGGCAGAAGCCTTTGTCAGTACTAGGTAGGCCCCTGTTCCTTATAGTTTGTCTGCTTGCTGGATTTCCACGAATATCAAGGTGCCGCCCAGGGACAAGCTGCCACCTGTGCCAACTCGGGCTGCTTTGAGAGTGCCCATGGAGCTCTGCAAACTGAGCCCAGGAACGTGGGCTGGTGGGTTTTGTTTTCCGAGGCAGAAGACTTTCTCTGTACCAGGTAGGGCCTCGTTCGTCACGGGCCGTCTGCCTGCTGGATTTCCACGAATCTGAAGATGCCGCCCAGGGACAAGCTGCCACCTGTGCCAACTCGGGCTGCTTTGAGAGTGCCCATGGAGCTCTGCAAACTGAGACCAGGAACGTGGGCTGGTGGGTTTTGTTTTCCGAGGCAGAAGACTTTCTCTATACCAGGAAGGGCCTTGTTCCTCACAGGCCGGCTGCCTGCTGGATTTCCACAAATCTGAAGATGTCGCCCAGGGACAAGCTGCCACCTGCGCCAACTCGGGCTGCTTTGAGAGTACCCATGGAGCTCTGTAAACTGAGACCAGGAACGTGGGCTGGTGGGTTTTGTCTCCTTGGGCAGAAGGCTTTGTCAGTACCAGGTAGGCCCTACGTCTTTCGGGTCCGTCTGCCAGCTGGATTTCCACGAATCTGAAGATGCCGCCCAGGGACAAGCTGCCACCTGCGCCAACTCGAGCTGCTTTGAGAGTGCCCATGGAGCTCTGCAAACTGAGACCAGGAACGCGGGCTGGTGGGTTTGTTTCCCCGGGCAGAAGCATTTGCAGTTCCAGGTAGGCCCTCGGCCCATTGCGGCCGTCTGCCTCTGGATTTCAAAAAATGTCAAGATGCCGCCCAGGGACAAGCTGCCACCTGTGCCAACTCGGGCTGCTTTGGGAGTGCCCATGGAGCTCTGCAAACTGATACCAGGAACGTGGGGTGGTGAGTTTTGTCTTCCCGGGCAGAAGCCTTTGTCAGTACCAGGTAGGGCCACGTTCCTCAGGGGCCGTCTGCCTGCTGGATTTCCACGAATATGAACATGCCGCCCAGGGACAAGCCGCCACCTGTGCCAACTCGGGCTGCTTTGAGAGTGCCCATCGTTCTCTGCAAACTGAGACCCGGAATGTGGGGTGACGGGCTTTGTTTCCCCGGGCAGAAGCATTTGCAGTACCAGGTAGGCCCTCGGCCTAGCGCGGCCGCTTGTCCGCTCGATTTCCACGAATATCAAGATGCCGCCCAGGGACAAGCTGCCACCTGTGCCAACTCGGGCTGCTTTGGGAGTGCCCATGGAGCTCTGCAAACTGAGAGCAGGAACGTGGAGTGGTGGGTTTTTTTTTCCGCGGGCAGAAGCCTTTGTCAGTACCAGGTACGGCCTTGCTCCTCAGGGGCAGGCTGCCTCCTGGATTTCCACGAATATCAAGATGCTGCCCTTGGACAAGCTGCCACCCGTGACAAATCGAACTGCTTTGAGAGTTCCCGCAGAGTTCTGTAAACTGAGACCAGGAACGTGGGCTGGTAGGTTTTTTTCCCCGGGCAGAAGCCTTTGTCAGTACTAGGTAGGCCCCTCTTCCTTATGGTTAGGCTGCTTGCTGGATTTCCACGAATATCAAGGTGCCGCCCAGGGACAAGCTGCCACCTGTGCCAACTCGGGCTGCTTTGAGAGTGCCCATGGAGCTCTGCAAACTGAGACCAGGAACGTGGGCTGCTGGGTTTTGTTTTCCCGGGCAGAAGCATTTGCAGTATGAGGTAGGCCCTCGGCCCTTCGCGTCCGTCTGCCTGCTGGATTTCAACAAATATCAAGGTGCCGCCCAGGGACAAGCTGCCACCTGTGCCAACTCGGCCTGCTTTGAGAGTACCCATGGAGCTCTGCAAACTGATACCAGGAACGTGGGCTGGTGAGTTTTTTTTTCTCCGGGCAGAAGCCTTTGTCAGTACCAGGTAGGGCCGGTTTCCTCACGGGCCGGCTGCTTGCTGGATTTCCACGAATATCAAGGTGCCGCCCAGGGACAACCTGCCACCTGTGCCAACTCGGGCTGCTTTGAGAGTGCCCATGGAGCTCTGCAGACAGAAACCAGGAACGTGGAGTGGTGAGTTTTGTTTTCCCGGGCAGAAGCCTTTGTCAGTACCAGGTAGGGCCACGTTCCTCAGGGGCCGGCTGCCTCCTGGATTTCCACGAATATGAACATGCCGCCCAGGGACAAGCCGCCACCTGTGCCAACTCGGGCTGCATTGAGAGTGCCCATGGAGCTCTGCAAACTGAGACCAGGAACGTGAGCTGGTGGGTTTGTTTCCCCGGGCAGAAGCATTTGCAGTACCAGGTAGGCCCTCGGCCTATCGCGGCCGCTTGTCCGCTCGATTTCCACGAATATCAAGATGCCGCCCAAGGACAAGCTGCCACCTGTGCCAACTCGGGCTGCTTTGGGAGTGCCCATGGAGCTCTGCAAACTGAGAGCAGGAACGTGGAGTGGTGGGTTTTTTTTCCCCGGGAGAAGCCTTTCTCAGTACCAGGTAGGGCCTTGTTCGTCACGGGCCGGCTGCCTGCTGGATTTCCACGAATCTAAAGATGCAGCCCATGGACAAGCTGCCACCCGTGCCAAATCGGGCTGCTTTGAGATTTCCCACAGAGTTCTGTAAACTGAGACCAGGAACGTGGGCTGGTAGGTTTTTTTTCCACGGGCAGAAGCCTTTGTCAGTACTAGGTAGGCCCCTCTTCCTTATGGTTAGGCTGCTTGCTGCATTTCCACGAATATCAAGGTGCCGCCCAGGGACAAGCTGCCACCTGTGCCAACTCAGGCTGCTTTGAGAGTGCCCATGGAGCTCTGCAAACTGAGACCAGGAACGTGGGATGGTGGGTTTTGTTTCCCCGGGCAGAAGCCTTTGTCAGTGCCAGGTAGTCCCTCGGCCCATCGCGGCCGGTGGTCCGCTGGATTTCCACCAATACCAAGATGCTGGCAAGGGACAAGCTGCCACCTGTGCCAACTCAGGCTGCTTTGAGAGTGCCCATGGAGCTCTGCAAACTGGGACCAGGAACGTGGGCTGGTGGGTTTTGTTTTCCGAGGCAGAAGACTTTCTCTATACCAGGAAGGGCCTTGTTCCTCACAGGCCGGCTGCCTGCTGGATTTCCACAAATCTGAAGATGCCGCCCAGGGACAAGCTGCCACCTGTGCCAACTCGGGCTGCTTTGAGAGTACCCATGGAGCTCTGCAAACTGAGACCAGGAACGTGGGCTGGTGGGTTTTGTCTCCTTGGGCAGAAGCCTTTGTCAGTACCAGGTAGGCCCTCGGACTTTCGGGTCCGTCTGCCAGCTGGATTTCCACGAATCTGAAGATGCCGCCCAGGGACAAGCTGCCACCTGCGCCAACTCGGGCTGCTTTGAGAGTGCCCATGGAGCTCTGCAAACTGAGACCAGGAACGTGGGCTGGTGGGTTTGTTTCCCTGGGCAGAAGCATTTGCAGTACCAGGTAGGCCCTCGGCCCATTGCGGCCGTCTGCCTGCTGGATTTCAACAAATATCAAGGTGCCGCCCAGGGACAAGCTGCCACATGTGCCAACTCGGGCTGCTTTGGGAGTGCCCATGGAGCTCTGCAAACTGAGACCAGGAACGTGGGCTGGTGGGTTTGTTTCCCCGGGCAGAAGCATTTGCAGTACCAGGTAGGCCCTCGGCCCATCGCGGCCGTCTGCCTGCTGGATTTCAAAAAATATCAAGGTGCCGCCCAGGGACAAGCTGCCACCTGTGCCAACTCGGGCTGCTTTGGGAGTGCCCATGGAGCTCTGCAAACTGATACCAGGAACGTGGGGTGGTGAGTTTTGTCTCTCCGGGCAGAAGCCTTTGTCAGTACCAGGTAGGGCCACGTTCCTCAGGGGCCGTCTGCCTGCTGGATTTCCACGAATATGAACATGCCGCCCAGGGACAAGCTGCCACCTGTGCCAACTCGGGCTGCTTTGAGAGTGCCCATCGTTCTCTGCAAACTGAGACCCGGAATGTGGGGTGACGGGCTTTGTTTCCCCGGGCAGAAGCATTTGCAGTACCAGGTAGGCCCTCGGCCTATCGCGGCCGCTTGTCCGCTCGATTTACACGAATATCAAGATGCCGCCCAGGGACAAGCTGCCACCTGTGCCAACTCGGGCTGCTTTGGGAGTGCCCATGGAGCTCTGCAAACTGAGAGCAGGAACGTGGAGTGGTGGGTTTTTTTCCCCCGGGCAGAAGCCTTTGTCAGTACCAGGTACGGCCTTGTTCGTCACGGGCCGGCTGCCTGCTGGATTTCCACGAATCTGAAGATGCCGCCCAGGGACAAGCTGCCACCTGTGCCAACTCGGGCTGCTTTGAGAGTTCCCACAGAGTTCTGTAAACTGAGACCAGGAACGTGGGCTGGTAGGTTTTTTTTCCCAGGGCTGAAGCCTTTGTCAGTTCTAGGCAGGCCCCTCTTCCTTATGGTTAGGCTGCTTGCTGGATTTCCACGAATATCAAGGTGCCGCCCAGGGACAAGCTGCCACCTGTGCCAACTCGGGCTGCTTTGAGAGTGCCCATGGAGCTCTGCAAACTGAGACCAGGAACGTGTACTGGTGGGTTTTGTCTCCTTGGGTAGAAGCCTTTGTCAGTACCAGGTAGGCCCTCGGCCTTTCGGGTCAATCTGCCAGCTGGATTTCCACGAATCTGAAGATGCCGCCCAGAGAGAAGCTGCCACCTGCGCGAACTCGGGCTGCTTTGAGAGTGCCCATGGAGCACTGCAAACTGAGACCAGGAACGTGGGCTGCTGGGTTTTGTTTTCCCGGGCAGAAGCATTTGCAGTACGAGGTAGGCCCTCGGCCCTTCGCGTCCGTCTGCCTGCTGGATTTCAACAAATATCAAGGTGCCGCCCAGGGACAAGCTGCCACCTGTGCCAACTCGGCCTGCTTTGAGAGTACCCATGGAGCTCCGCAAACTGATACCAGGAACGTGGGCTGGTGAGTTTTTATTTCTCCGGGCAGAAGCCTTTGTCAGTACCAGGTAGGGCCGGTTTCCTCACGGGCCGGCTGCTTGCTGGATTTCCACGAATATCAAGGTGCCGCGCAGGGACAAGCTGCCACCTGTGCCAACTCGGGCTGCTTTGAGAGTGCCCATGGAGCTCTGCAAACAGAAACCAGGAAGGTGGAGTGGTGAGTTTTGTTTTCCCGGGCAGAAGCCTTTGTCAGTACCAGGTAGGGCCACGTTCCTCAGGGGCCGGCTGCCTGCTGGATTTCCACGAATATGAACATGCCGCCCAGGGACAAGCCGCCACCTGTGCCAACTCGGGCTGCTTTGAGAGTGCCCATGGAGCTCTACAAACTGAGACCAGGAACGTGAGCTGGTGGGTTTGTTTCCCCGGGCAGAAGCATTTGCAGTACCAGGTAGGCCCTCGGCCCATCGCGGCCGTCTGCCTGCTGGATTTCAAAATATATCAAGGTGCCGCCCAGGGACAAGCTGCCACCTGTGCCAACTCGGGCTGCTTTGGGAGTGCCCATTGAGCTCTGCAAACTGATACCAGGAACGTGGATTGGTGAGTTTTGTTTACCCAGGCAGAAGCCTTTGTCAGTACCAGGTAGGGCCACGTTCCTCAGGGGCCGTCTGCCTGCTGGATTTCCACGAATATGAACATGCCGCCCAGGGACAAGCCGCCACCTGTGCCAACTCGGGCTGCTTTGAGAGTGCCCATCGTTCTCTGCAAACTGAGACCCGGAATGTGGGGTGACGGGCTTTGTTTCCCCGGGCAGAAGCATTTGCAGTACCAGGTAGGCCCTCGGCCTATCGCGGCCGCTTGTCCGCTCGATTTCCACGAATATCAAGATGCCGCCCAGGGACAAGCTGCCACCTGTGCCAACTCGGGCTGCTTTGGGAGTGCCCATGGAGCTCTGCAAACTGAGAGCAGGAACGTGGAGTGGTGGGTTTTTTTTTCCCCGGGCAGAAGCCTTTGTCAGTACCAGGTACGGCCTTGTTCGTCACGGGCCGGCTGCCTGCTGGATTTCCAGGAATCTGAAGATGCAGCCCAGGGACAAGCTGCCACCTGTGCCAACTCGGGCTGCTTTGAGAGTACCCATGGAGCTCTGCAAACTGAGACCAGGAACGTGGGCTGGTAGGTTTTTTTTCCACGGGCAGAAGCCTTTGTCAGTACTAGGTAGGCCCCTCTTCCTTATGGTTAGGCTGCTTGCTGCATTTCCACGAATATCAAGGTGCCGCCCAGGGACAAGCTGCCACCTGTGCCAACTCGGGCTGCTTTGAGAGTGCCCATGGAGCTCTGCAAACTGAGACCAGGAACGTGTACTGGTGGGTTTTGTCTCCTTGGGCAGAAGCCTTTGTCAGTACCAGGTAGGCCCACGGCCTTTCGGGTCAATCTGCCAGCTGGATTTCCACGAATCTGAAGATGCCGCCCAGAGACAAGCTGCCACCTGCGCGAACTCGGGCTGCTTTGAGAGTGCCCATGGAGCACTGCAAACTGAGACCAGGAACGTGGGCTGGTGGGTTTTGTTTTCCCGGGCAGAAGCATTTGCAGTACGAGGTAGGCCCTCGGCCCTTCGCGTCTGTCTGCCTGCTGGATTTCAACAAATATCAAGGTGCCGCCCAGGGACAAGCTGCCACCTGTGCCAACTCGGGCTGCTTTGAGAGTGCCCATGGAGCTCTGCAAACAGAAACCAGGAACGTGGAGTGGTGAGTTTTGTTTTCCCGGGCAGAAGCCTTTGTCAGTACCAGGTAGGGCCACGTTCCTCAGGGGCCGGCTGCCTGCTGGATTTCCACGAATATGAACATGCCGCCCAGGGACAAGCTGCCACCTGTGCCAACTCGGGCTGCGTTGAGAGTGCCCCTGGAGCTCTGCAAACTGAGACCAGGAACGTGGGCTGGTGGGTTTGCTTCCCCGGGCAGAAGCATTTGCAGTACCAGGTAGGCCCTCGGCCCATCGCGGCCGTCTGCCTGCTGGATTTCAAAAAATATCAAGGTGCCGCCCAGGGACAAGCTGCCACCTGTGCCAACTCGTGCTGCTTTGGGAGTGCCCATTGAGCTCTGCAAACTGATACCAGGAACGTGGATTGGTGAGTTTTGTTTTCCCGGGCAGAAGCCTTTGTCAGTACCAGGTAGGGCCACGTTCCTCAGGGGCCGGCTGCCTGCTGGATTTCCACGAATATGAACATGCCGCCCAGGGACAAGCCGCCACCTGTGCCAACTCGGGCTGCTTTGAGAGTGCCCATCGTTCTCTGCAAACTGAGACCCGGAATGTGGGGTGACGGGCTTTGTTTCCCCGGGCAGAAGCATTTGCAGTACCAGGTAGGCCCTCGGCCTATCGCGGCCGCTTGTCCGCTCGATTTCCACGAATATCAAGATGCCGCCCAGGGACAAGCTGCCACCTGTGCCAACTCGGGCTGCTTTGGGAGTGCCCATGGAGCTCTGCAAACTGAGAGCAGGAACGTGGAGTGGTGGGTTTTTTTTCCCCGGGCAGAAGCCTTTGTCAGTACCAGGTAGGGCCTTGTTCGTCACGGGCCGGCTGCCTGCTGGATTTCCACGAATCTGAAGATGCAGCCCAGGGACAAGCTGCCACCTGTGCCAAATCGGGCTGCTTTGACAGTTCCCACAGAGTTCTGTAAACTGAGACCAGGAACGTGGGCTGGTAGGTTTTTTTTCCACGGGCAGAAGCCTTTGTCAGTACTAGGTAGGCCCCTCTTCCTTATGGTTAGGCTGCTTGCTGGATTTCCACGAATATCAAGGTGCCGCGCAGGGACAAGCTGCCACCTGTGCCAACTCGGGCTGCTTTGAGAGTGCCCATGGAGCTCTGCAAACTGAGACCAGGAACGTGTACTGGTGGGTTTTGTCTCCTTGGGCAGAAGCCTTTGTCAGTACCAGGTAGGCCCTCGGCCTTTCGGGTCCATCTGCCAGCTGGATTTCCACGAATCTGAAGATGCCGCCCAGAGACAAGCTGCCACCTGCGCGAACTCAGGCTGCTTTGAGAGTGCCCATGGAGCTCTGCAAACTGAGACCAGGAACGTGGGCTGGTGGGTTTGTTTCCCCGGGCAGAAGCATTTGCAGTACCAGGTAGGTCCTCGGCCCATCGCAGCCGTCTGCCTGCTGGATTTCAACAAATATCAAGGTGCCGCCCAGGGACAAGCTGCCACCTGTGCCAACTCGGGCTGCTTTGGGAGTGCCCATGGAGCTCTGCAAACTGATACCAGGAACGTGGGGTGGTGAGTTTTGTCTCTCCGGGCAGAAGCCTTTGTCAGTACCAGGTAGGGCCACGTTCCTCAGGGGCCGGCTGCCTGCTGGATTTCCACGAATATGAACATGCCGCCCAGGGACAAGCCGCCACCTGTGCCAACTCGGGCTGCTTTGAGAGTGCCCATCGTTCTCTGCAAACTGAGACCCGGAATGTGGGGTGACGGGCTTTGTTTCCCCGGGCAGAAGCATTTGCAGTACCAGGTAGGCCCTCGGCCTATCGCGGCCGCTTGTCCGCTCGATTTCCACGAATATCAAGATGCCGCCCAGGGACAAGCTGCCACCTGTGCCAACTCGGGCTGCTTTGGGAGTGCCCATGGAGCTCTGCAAACAGAAACCAGGAAGGTGGAGTGGTGAGTTTTGTTTTCCCGGGCAGAAGCCTTTGTCAGTACCAGGTAGGGCCACGTTCCTCAGGGGCCGGCTGCCTGCTGGATTTCCACGAATATGAACATGCCGCCCAGGGACAAGCCGCCACCTGTGCCAACTCGGGCTGCTTTGAGAGTGCCCATGGAGCTCTGCAAACTGAGACCAGGACCGTGAGCTGGTGGGTTTGTTTCCCCGGGCAGAAGCATTTGCAGTACCAGGTAGGCCCTCGGCCCATCGTGGCCGTCTGACTGCTGGATTTCAAAATATATCAAGGTGCCGCCCAGGGACAAGCTGCCACCTATGCCAACTCGTGCTGCTTTGGGAGTGCCCATTGAGCTCTGCAAACTGATACCAGGAACGTGGATTGGTGAGTTTTGTTTACCCAGGCAGAAGCCTTTGTCAGTACCAGGTAGGGCCACGTTCCTCAGGGGCCGTCTGCCTGCTGGATTTCCACGAATATGAACATGCCGCCCAGGGACAAGCCGCCACCTGTGCCAACTCGGGCTGCTTTGAGAGTGCCCATCGTTCTCTGCAAACTGAGACCCGGAATGTGGGGTGACGGGCTTTGTTTCCCCGGGCAGAAGCATTTGCAGTACCAGGTAGGCCCTCGGCCTATCGCGGCCGCTTGTCCGCTCGATTTCCACGAATATCAAGATGCCGCCCAGGGACAAGCTGCCACCTGTGCCAACTCGGGCTGCTTTGGGAGTGCCCATGGAGCTCTGCAAACTGAGAGCAGGAACGTGGAGTGGTGGGTTTTTTTTCCCCGGGCAGAAGCCTTTGTCAGTACCAGGTACGGCCTTGTTCGTCACGGGCCGGCTGCCTGCTGGATTTCCACAAATCTGAAGATGCAGCCCAGGGACAAGCTGCCACCTGTGCCAACTCGGCCTGCTTTGAGAGTACCCATGGAGCTCTGCAAACTGAGACCAGGAACGTGGGCTGGTAGGTTTTTTTTCCACGGGCAGAAGCCTTTGTCAGTACTAGGTAGGCCCCTCTTCCTTATGGTTAGGCTGCTTGCTGCATTTCCACGAATATCAAGGTGCCGCCCAGGGACAAGCTGCCACCTGTGCCAACTCGGGCTGCTTTGAGAGTGCCCATGGAGCTCTGCAAACTGAGACCAGGAACGTGTACTGGTGGGTTTTGTCTCCTTGGGCAGAAGCCTTTGTCAGTACCAGGTAGGCCCACGGCCTTTCGGGTCAATCTGCCAGCTGGATTTCCACGAATCTGAAGATGCCGCCCAGAGACAAGCTGCCACCTGCGCGAACTCGGGCTGCTTTGAGAGTGCCCATGGAGCACTGCAAACTGAGACCAGGAACGTGGGCTGGTGGGTTTTGTTTTCCCGGGCAGAAGCATTTGCAGTACGAGGTAGGCCCTCGGCCCTTCGCGTCTGTCTGCCTGCTGGATTTCAACAAATATCAAGGTGCCGCCCAGGGACAAGCTGCCACCTGTGCCAACTCGGGCTGCTTTGAGAGTGCCCATGGAGCTCTGCAAACAGAAACCAGGAACGTGGAGTGGTGAGTTTTGTTTTCCCGGGCAGAAGCCTTTGTCAGTACCAGGTAGGGCCACGTTCCTCAGGGGCCGGCTGCCTGCTGGATTTCCACGAATATGAACATGCCGCCCAGGGACAAGCTGCCACCTGTGCCAACTCGGGCTGCGTTGAGAGTGCCCCTGGAGCTCTGCAAACTGAGACCAGGAACGTGGGCTGGTGGGTTTGTTTCCCCGGGAAGAAGCATTTGCAGTACCAGGTAGGCCCTCGGCCCATCGCGGCCGTCTGCCTGCTGGATTTCAAAAAATATCAAGGTGCCGCCCAGGGACAAGCTGCCACCTGTGCCAACTCGTGCTGCTTTGGGAGTGCCCATGGAGCTCTGCAAACTGATACCAGGAACGTGGATTGGTGAGTTTTGTTTTCCCGGGCAGAAGCCTTTGTCAGTACCAGGTAGGGCCACGTTCCTCAGGGGCCGTCTGCCTGCTGGATTTCCACGAATATGAACATGCCGCCCAGGGACAAGCTGCCACCTGGGCCAACTCGGGCTGCTTTGAGAGTGCCCATCGTTCTCTGCAAACTGAGACCCGGAATGTGGGGTGACGGGCTTTGTTTCCCCGGGCAGAAGCATTTGCAGTACCAGGTAGGCCCTCGGCCTATCGCGGCCGCTTGTCCGCTCGATTTCCACGAATATCAAGATGCCGCCCAGGGACAAGCTGCCACCTGTGCCAACTCGGGCTGCTTTGGGAGTGCCCATGGAGCTCTGCAAACTGAGAGCAGGAACGTGGAGTGGTGGGTTTTTTTCCCCCGGGCAGAAGCCTTTGTCAGTACCAGGTACGGCCTTGTTCGTCACGGGCCGGCTGCCTGCTGGATTTCCACGAATCTGAAGATGCCGCCCAGGGACAAGCTGCCACCTGTGCCAACTCGGGCTGCTTTGAGAGTGCCCATGGAGCTCTGCAAACTGAGACCAGGAACGTGGAGTGGTGGGCTTTTTTTTCCGCGGGCAGAAGCCTTTGTCAGTACCAGGTAGGGCCTTGCTCCTCAGGGGCAGGCTGCCTCCTGGATTTCCACGAATATCAAGATGCTGCCCATGGACCAGCCGCCACCAGAGCCAAATCGGGCTGCTTTGAGAGTTCCCACAGAGTTCTGTAAACTGAGACCAGGAACGTGGGCTGGTAGGTTTTTTTTCCCAGGGCTGAAGCCTTTGTCAGTTCTAGGCAGGCCCCTCTTCCTTATGGTTAGGCTGCTTGCTGGATTTCCACGAATATCAAGGTGCCGCCCAGGGACAAGCTGCCACCTGTGCCAACTCGGGCTGCTTTGAGAGTGCCCATGGAGCTCTGCAAACTGAGACCAGGAACGTGTACTGGTGGGTTTTGTCTCCTTGGGCAGAAGCCTTTGTCAGTACCAGGTAGGCCCTCGGCCTTTCGGGTCAATCTGCCTGCTGGATTTCCACGAATCTGAAGATGCCACCCAGAGAGAAGCTGCCACCTGCGCGAACTCGGGCTGCTTTGAGAGTGCCCATGGAGCACTGCAAACTGAGACCAGGAACGTGGGCTGCTGGGTTTTGTTTTCCCGGGCAGAAGCATTTGCAGTACGAGGTAGGCCCTCGGCCCTTCGCGTCCGTCTGCCTGCTGGATTTCAACAAATATCAAGGTGCCGCCCAGGGACAAGCTGCCACCTGTGCCAACTCGGCCTGCTTTGAGAGTACCCATGGAGCTCTGCAAACTGATACCAGGAACGTGGGCTGGTGAGTTTTTATTTCTCCGGGCAGAAGCCTTTGTCAGTACCAGGTAGGGCCGGTTTCCTCACGGGCCGGCTGCTTGCTGGATTTCCACGAATATCAAGGTGCCGCGCAGGGACAAGCTGCCACCTGTGCCAACTCGGGCTGCTTTGAGAGTGCCCATGGAGCTCTGCAAACAGAAACCAGGAAGGTGGAGTGGTGAGTTTTGTTTTCCCGGGCAGAAGCCTTTGTCAGTACCAGGTAGGGCCACGTTCCTCAGGGGCCGGCTGCCTGCTGGATTTCCACGAATATGAACATGCCGCCCAGGGACAAGCCGCCACCTGTGCCAACTCGGGCTGCTTTGAGAGTGCCCATGGAGCTCTACAAACTGAGACCAGGAACGTGAGCTGGTGGGTTTGTTTCCCCGGGCAGAAGCATTTGCAGTACCAGGTAGGCCCTCGGCCCATCGCGGCCGTCTGCCTGCTGGATTTCAAAATATATCAAGGTGCCGCCCAGGGACAAGCTGCCACCTGTGCCAACTCGTGCTGCTTTGGGAGTGCCCATTGAGCTCTGCAAACTGATACCAGGAACGTGGATTGGTGAGTTTTGTTTACCCAGGCAGAAGCCTTTGTCAGTACCAGGTAGGGCCACGTTCCTCAGGGGCCGTCTGCCTGCTGGATTTCCACGAATATGAACATGCCGCCCAGGGACAAGCCGCCACCTGTGCCAACTCGGGCTGCTTTGAGAGTGCCCATCGTTCTCTGCAAACTGAGACCCGGAATGTGGGGTGACGGGCTTTGTTTCCCCGGGCAGAAGCATTTGCAGTACCAGGTAGGCCCTCGGCCTATCGCGGCCGCTTGTCCGCTCGATTTCCACGAATATCAAGATGCCGCCCAGGGACAAGCTGCCACCTGTGCCAACTCGGGCTGCTTTGGGAGTGCCCATGGAGCTCTGCAAACTGAGAGCAGGAACGTGGAGTGGTGGGTTTTTTTCCCCCGGGCAGAAGCCTTTGTCAGTACCAGGTACGGCCTTGTTCGTCACGGGCCGGCTGCCTGCTGGATTTCCACGAATCTGAAGATGCCGCCCAGGGACAAGCTGCCACCTGTGCCAACTCGGGCTGCTTTGAGAGTTCCCACAGAGTTCTGTAAACTGAGACCAGGAACGTGGGCTGGTAGGTTTTTTTTCCCAGGGCTGAAGCCTTTGTCAGTTCTAGGCAGGCCCCTCTTCCTTATGGTTAGGCTGCTTGCTGGATTTCCACGAATATCAAGGTGCCGCCCAGGGACAAGCTGCCACCTGTGCCAACTCGGGCTGCTTTGAGAGTGCCCATGGAGCTCTGCAAACTGAGACCAGGAACGTGTACTGGTGGGTTTTGTCTCCTTGGGCAGAAGCCTTTGTCAGTACCAGGTAGGCCCTCGGCCTTTCGGGTCAATCTGCCAGCTGGATTTCCACGAATCTGAAGATGCCGCCCAGAGACAAGCTGCCACCTGCGCGAACTCGGGCTGCTTTGAGAGTGCCCATGGAGCACTGCAAACTGAGACCAGGAACGTGGGCTGCTGGGTTTTGTTTTCCCGGGCAGAAGCATTTGCAGTACGAGGTAGGCCCTCGGCCCTTCGCGTCCGTCTGCCTGCTGGATTTCAACAAATATCAAGGTGCCGCCCAGGGACAAGCTGCCACCTGTGCCAACTCGGCCTGCTTTGAGAGTACCCATGGAGCTCTGCAAACTGATACCAGGAACGTGGGCTGGTGAGTTTTTATTTCTCCGGGCAGAAGCCTTTGTCAGTACCAGGTAGGGCCGGTTTCCTCACGGGCCGGCTGCTTGCTGGATTTCCACGAATATCAAGGTGCCGCGCAGGGACAAGCTGCCACCTGTGCCAACTCGGGCTGCTTTGAGAGGGCCCATGGAGCTCTGCAAACAGAAACCAGGAAGGTGGAGTGGTGAGTTTTGTTTTCCCGGGCAGAAGCCTTTGTCAGTACCAGGTAGGGCCACGTTCCTCAGGGGCCGGCTGCCTGCTGGATTTCCACGAATATGAACATGCCGCCCAGGGACAAGCCGCCACCTGTGCCAACTCGGGCTGCTTTGAGAGTGCCCATGGAGCTCTACAAACTGAGACCAGGAACGTGAGCTGGTGGGTTTGTTTCCCCGGGCAGAAGCATTTGCAGTACCAGGTAGGCCCTCGGCCCATCGCGGCCGTCTGACTGCTGGATTTCAAAATATATCAAGGTGCCGCCCAGGGACAAGCTGCCACCTGTGCCAACTCGTGCTGCTTTGGGAGTGCCCATTGAGCTCTGCAAACTGATACCAGGAACGTGGATTGGTGAGTTTTGTTTACCCAGGCAGAAGCCTTTGTCAATACCAGGTAGGGCCACGTTCCTCAGGGGCCGTCTGCCTGCTGGATTTCCACGAATATGAACATGCCGCCCAGGGACAAGCCGCCACCTGTGCCAACTCGGGCTGCTTTGAGAGTGCCCATCGTTCTCTGCAAACTGAGACCCGGAATGTGGGGTGACGGGCTTTGTTTCCCCGGGCAGAAGCATTTGCAGTACCAGGTAGGCCCTCGGCCTATCGCGGCCGCTTGTCCGCTCGATTTCCACGAATATCAAGATGCCGCCCAGGGACAAGCTGCCACCTGTGCCAACTCGGGCTGCTTTGGGAGTGCCCATGGAGCTCTGCAAACTGAGAGCAGGAACGTGGAGTGGTGGGTTTTTTTTCCCCGGGCAGAAGCCTTTGTCAGTACCAGGTACGGCCTTGTTCGTCACGGGCCGGCTGCCTGCTGGATTTCCACGAATCTGAAGATGCAGCCCAGGGACAAGCTGCCACCTGTGCCAACTCGGGCTGCTTTGAGAGTACCCATGGAGCTCTGCAAACTGAGACCAGGAACGTGGGCTGGTAGGTTTTTTTTCCACGGGCAGAAGCCTTTGTCAGTACTAGGTAGGCCCCTCTTCCTTATGGTTAGGCTGCTTGCTGCATTTCCACGAATATCAAGGTGCCGCCCAGGGACAAGCTGCCACCTGTGCCAACTCGGGCTGCTTTGAGAGTGCCCATGGAGCTCTGCAAACTGAGACCAGGAACGTGTACTGGTGGGTTTTGTCTCCTTGGGCAGAAGCCTTTGTCAGTACCAGGTAGGCCCACGGCCTTTCGGGTCAATCTGCCAGCTGGATTTCCACGAATCTGAAGATGCCGCCCAGAGACAAGCTGCCACCTGCGCGAACTCGGGCTGCTTTGAGAGTGCCCATGGAGCACTGCAAACTGAGACCAGGAACGTGGGCTGGTGGGTTTTGTTTTCCCGGGCAGAAGCATTTGCAGTACGAGGTAGGCCCTCGGCCCTTCGCGTCTGTCTGCCTGCTGGATTTCAACAAATATCAAGGTGCCGCCCAGGGACAAGCTGCCACCTGTGCCAACTCGGGCTGCTTTGAGAGTGCCCATGGAGCTCTGCAAACAGAAACCAGGAACGTGGAGTGGTGAGTTTTGTTTTCCCGGGCAGAAGCCTTTGTCAGTACCAGGTAGGGCCACGTTCCTCAGGGGCCGGCTGCCTGCTGGATTTCCACGAATATGAACATGCCGCCCAGGGACAAGCTGCCACCTGTGCCAACTCGGGCTGCGTTGAGAGTGCCCCTGGAGCTCTGCAAACTGAGACCAGGAACGTGGGCTGGTGGGTTTGCTTCCCCGGGCAGAAGCATTTGCAGTACCAGGTAGGCCCTCGGCCCATCGCGGCCGTCTGCCTGCTGGATTTCAAAAAATATCAAGGTGCCGCCCAGGGACAAGCTGCCACCTGTGCCAACTCGTGCTGCTTTGGGAGTGCCCATTGAGCTCTGCAAACTGATACCAGGAACGTGGATTGGTGAGTTTTGTTTTCCCGGGCAGAAGCCTTTGTCAGTACCAGGTAGGGCCACGTTCCTCAGGGGCCGGCTGCCTGCTGGATTTCCACGAATATGAACATGCCGCCCAGGGACAAGCCGCCACCTGTGCCAACTCGGGCTGCTTTGAGAGTGCCCATCGTTCTCTGCAAACTGAGACCCGGAATGTGGGGTGACGGGCTTTGTTTCCCCGGGCAGAAGCATTTGCAGTACCAGGTAGGCCCTCGGCCTATCGCGGCCGCTTGTCCGCTCGATTTCCACGAATATCAAGATGCCGCCCAGGGACAAGCTGCCACCTGTGCCAACTCGGGCTGCTTTGGGAGTGCCCATGGAGCTCTGCAAACTGAGAGCAGGAACGTGGAGTGGTGGGTTTTTTTTCCCCGGGCAGAAGCCTTTGTCAGTACCAGGTAGGGCCTTGTTCGTCACGGGCCGGCTGCCTGCTGGATTTCCACGAATCTGAAGATGCAGCCCAGGGACAAGCTGCCACCTGTGCCAAATCGGGCTGCTTTGACAGTTCCCACAGAGTTCTGTAAACTGAGACCAGGAACGTGGGCTGGTAGGTTTTTTTTCCACGGGCAGAAGCCTTTGTCAGTACTAGGTAGGCCCCTCTTCCTTATGGTTAGGCTGCTTGCTGGATTTCCACGAATATCAAGGTGCCGCGCAGGGACAAGCTGCCACCTGTGCCAACTCGGGCTGCTTTGAGAGTGCCCATGGAGCTCTGCAAACTGAGACCAGGAACGTGTACTGGTGGGTTTTGTCTCCTTGGGCAGAAGCCTTTGTCAGTACCAGGTAGGCCCTCGGCCTTTCGGGTCCATCTGCCAGCTGGATTTCCACGAATCTGAAGATGCCGCCCAGAGACAAGCTGCCACCTGCGCGAACTCAGGCTGCTTTGAGAGTGCCCATGGAGCTCTGCAAACTGAGACCAGGAACGTGGGCTGGTGGGTTTGTTTCCCCGGGCAGAAGCATTTGCAGTACCAGGTAGGCCCTCGGCCCATCGCAGCCGTCTGCCTGCTGGATTTCAACAAATATCAAGGTGCCGCCCAGGGACAAGCTGCCACCTGTGCCAACTCGGGCTGCTTTGGGAGTGCCCATGGAGCTCTGCAAACTGATACCAGGAACGTGGGGTGGTGAGTTTTGTCTCTCCGGGCAGAAGCCTTTGTCAGTACCAGGTAGGGCCACGTTCCTCAGGGGCCAGCTGCCTGCTGGATTTCCACGAATATGAACATGCCGCCCAGGGACAAGCCGCCACCTGTGCCAACTCGGGCTGCTTTGAGAGTGCCCATCGTTCTCTGCAAACTGAGACCCGGAATGTGGGGTGACGGGCTTTGTTTCCCCGGGCAGAAGCATTTGCAGTACCAGGTAGGCCCTCGGCCTATCGCGGCCGCTTGTCCGCTCGATTTCCACGAATATCAAGATGCCGCCCAGGGACAAGCTGCCACCTGTGCCAACTCGGGCTGCTTTGGGAGTGCCCATGGAGCTCTGCAAACAGAAACCAGGAAGGTGGAGTGGTGAGTTTTGTTTTCCCGGGCAGAAGCCTTTGTCAGTACCAGGTAGGGCCACGTTCCTCAGGGGCCGGCTGCCTGCTGGATTTCCACGAATATGAACATGCCGCCCAGGGACAAGCCGCCACCTGTGCCAACTTGGGCTGCTTTGAGAGTGCCCATGGAGCTCTACAAACTGAGACCAGGAACGTGAGCTGGTGGGTTTGTTTCCCCGGGCAGAAGCATTTGCAGTACCAGGTAGGCCCTCGGCCCATCGCGGCCGTCTGACTGCTGGATTTCAAAATATATCAAGGTGCCGCCCAGGGACAAGCTGCCACCTATGCCAACTCGTGCTGCTTTGGGAGTGCCCATTGAGCTCTGCAAACTGATACCAGGAACGTGGATTGGTGAGTTTTGTTTACCCAGGCAGAAGCCTTTGTCAGTACCAGGTAGGGCCACGTTCCTCAGGGGCCGTCTGCCTGCTGGATTTCCACGAATATGAACATGCCGCCCAGGGACAAGCCGCCACCTGTGCCAACTCGGGCTGCTTTGAGAGTGCCCATCGTTCTCTGCAAACTGAGACCCGGAATGTGGGGTGACGGGCTTTGTTTCCCCGGGCAGAAGCATTTGCAGTACCAGGTAGGCCCTCGGCCTATCGCGGCCGCTTGTCCGCTCGATTTCCACGAATATCAAGATGCCGCCCAGGGACAAGCTGCCACCTGTGCCAACTCGGGCTGCTTTGGGAGTGCCCATGGAGCTCTGCAAACTGAGAGCAGGAACGTGGAGTGGTGGGTTTTTTTTTCCCCGGGCAGAAGCCTTTGTCAGTACCAGGTACGGCCTTGTTCGTCACGGGCCGGCTGCCTGCTGGATTTCCAGGAATCTGAAGATGCAGCCCAGGGACAAGCTGCCACCTGTGCCAACTCGGGCTGCTTTGAGAGTACCCATGGAGCTCTGCAAACTGAGACCAGGAACGTGGGCTGGTAGGTTTTTTTTCCACGGGCAGAAGCCTTTGTCAGTACTAGGTAGGCCCCTCTTCCTTATGGTTAGGCTGCTTGCTGCATTTCCACGAATATCAAGGTGCCGCCCAGGGACAAGCTGCCACCTGTGCCAACTCGGGCTGCTTTGAGAGTGCCCATGGAGCTCTGCAAACTGAGACCAGGAACGTGTACTGGTGGGTTTTGTCTCCTTGGGCAGAAGCCTTTGTCAGTACCAGGTAGGCCCACGGCCTTTCGGGTCAATCTGCCAGCTGGATTTCCACGAATCTGAAGATGCCGCCCAGAGACAAGCTGCCACCTGCGCGAACTCGGGCTGCTTTGAGAGTGCCCATGGAGCACTGCAAACTGAGACCAGGAACGTGGGCTGGTGGGTTTTGTTTTCCCGGGCAGAAGCATTTGCAGTACGAGGTAGGCCCTCGGCCCTTCGCGTCTGTCTGCCTGCTGGATTTCAACAAATATCAAGGTGCCGCCCAGGGACAAGCTGCCACCTGTGCCAACTCGGGCTGCTTTGAGAGTGCCCATGGAGCTCTGCAAACAGAAACCAGGAACGTGGAGTGGTGAGTTTTGTTTTCCCGGGCAGAAGCCTTTGTCAGTACCAGGTAGGGCCACGTTCCTCAGGGGCCGGCTGCCTGCTGGATTTCCACGAATATGAACATGCCGCCCAGGGACAAGCCGCCACCTGTGCCATCTCGGGCTGCGTTGAGAGTGCCCCTGGAGCTCTGCAAACTGAGACCAGGAACGTGGGCTGGTGGGTTTGTTTCCCCGGGCAGAAGCATTTGCAGTACCAGGTAGGCCCTCGGCCCATCGCGGCCGTCTGCCTGCTGGATTTCAAAAAATATCAAGGTGCCGCCCAGGGACAAGCTGCCACCTGTGCCAACTCGTGCTGCTTTGGGAGTGCCCATGGAGCTCTGCAAACTGATACCAGGAACGTGGATTGGTGAGTTTTGTTTTCCCGGGCAGAAGCCTTTGTCAGTACCAGGTAGGGCCACGTTCCTCAGGGGCCGTCTGCCTGCTGGATTTCCACGAATATGAACATGCCGCCCAGGGACAAGCTGCCACCTGTGCCAACTCGGGCTGCTTTGAGAGTGCCCATCGTTCTCTGCAAACTGAGACCCGGAATGTGGGGTGACGGGCTTTGTTTCCCCGGGCAGAAGCATTTGCAGTACCAGGTAGGCCCTCGGCCTATCGCGGCCGCTTGTCCGCTCGATTTCCACGAATATCAAGATGCCGCCCAGGGACAAGCTGCCACCTGTGCCAACTCGGGCTGCTTTGGGAGTGCCCATGGAGCTCTGCAAACTGAGAGCAGGAACGTGGAGTGGTGGGTTTTTTTCCCCCGGGCAGAAGCCTTTGTCAGTACCAGGTACGGCCTTGTTCGTCACGGGCCGGCTGCCTGCTGGATTTCCACGAATCTGAAGATGCCGCCCAGGGACAAGCTGCCACCTGTGCCAACTCGGGCTGCTTTGAGAGTGCCCATGGAGCTCTGCAAACTGAGACCAGGAACGTGGAGTGGTGGGCTTTTTTTTCCTTGGGCAGAAGCCTTTGTCAGTACCAGGTAGGGCCTTGCTCCTCAGGGGCAGGCTGCCTCCTGGATTTCCACGAATATCAAGATGCTGCCCATGGACCAGCCGCCACCAGAGCCAAATCGGGCTGCTTTGAGAGTTCCCACAGAGTTCTGTAAACTGAGACCAGGAACGTGGGCTGGTAGGTTTTTTTTCCCAGGGCTGAAGCCTTTGTCAGTTCTAGGCAGGCCCCTCTTCCTTATGGTTAGGCTGCTTGCTGGATTTCCACGAATATCAAGGTGCCGCCCAGGGACAAGCTGCCACCTGTGCCAACTCGGGCTGCTTTGAGAGTGCCCATGGAGCTCTGCAAACTGAGACCAGGAACGTGTACTGGTGGGTTTTGTCTCCTTGGGCAGAAGCCTTTGTCAGTACCAGGTAGGCCCTCGGCCTTTCGGGTCAATCTGCCAGCTGGATTTCCACGAATCTGAAGATGCCGCCCAGAGAGAAGCTGCCACCTGCGCGAACTCGGGCTGCTTTGAGAGTGCCCATGGAGCACTGCAAACTGAGACCAGGAACGTGGGCTGGTGGGTTTTGTTTTCCCGGGCAGAAGCATTTGCAGTACGAGGTAGGCCCTCGGCCCTTCGCGTCCGTCTGCCTGCTGGATTTCAACAAATATCAAGGTGCCGCCCAGGGACAAGCTGCCACCTGTGCCAACTCGGCCTGCTTTGAGAGTACCCATGGAGCTCTGCAAACTGATACCAGGAACGTGGGCTGGTGAGTTTTTATTTCTCCGGGCAGAAGCCTTTGTCAGTACCAGGTAGGGCCGGTTTCCTCACGGGCCGGCTGCTTGCTGGATTTCCACGAATATCAAGGTGCCGCGCAGGGACAAGCTGCCACCTGTGCCAACTCGGGCTGCTTTGAGAGTGCCCATGGAGCTCTGCAAACAGAAACCAGGAAGGTGGAGTGGTGAGTTTTGTTTTCCCGGGCAGAAGCCTTTGTCAGTACCAGGTAGGGCCACGTTCCTCAGGGGCCGGCTGCCTGCTGGATTTCCACGAATATGAACATGCCGCCCAGGGACAAGCCGCCACCTGTGCCAACTCGGGCTGCTTTGAGAGTGCCCATGGAGCTCTACAAACTGAGACCAGGAACGTGAGCTGGTGGGTTTGTTTCCCCGGGCAGAAGCATTTGCAGTACCAGGTAGGCCCTCGGCCCATCGCGGCCGTCTGACTGCTGGATTTCAAAATATATCAAGGTGCCGCCCAGGGACAAGCTGCCACCTGTGCCAACTCGTGCTGCTTTGGGAGTGCCCATTGAGCTCTGCAAACTGATACCAGGAACGTGGATTGGTGAGTTTTGTTTACCCAGGCAGAAGCCTTTGTCAGTACCAGGTAGGGCCACGTTCCTCAGGGGCCGTCTGCCTGCTGGATTTCCACGAATATGAACATGCCGCCCAGGGACAAGCCGCCACCTGTGCCAACTCGGGCTGCTTTGAGAGTGCCCATCGTTCTCTGCAAACTGAGACCCGGAATGTGGGGTGACGGGCTTTGTTTCCCCGGGCAGAAGCATTTGCAGTACCAGGTAGGCCCTCGGCCTATCGCGGCCGCTTGTCCGCTCGATTTCCACGAATATCAAGATGCCGCCCAGGGACAAGCTGCCACCTGTGCCAACTCGGGCTGCTTTGGGAGTGCCCATGGAGCTCTGCAAACTGAGAGCAGGAACGTGGAGTGGTGGGTTTTTTTTCCCCGGGCAGAAGCCTTTGTCAGTACCAGGTACGGCCTTGTTCGTCACGGGCCGGCTGCCTGCTGGATTTCCACGAATCTGAAGATGCAGCCCAGGGACAAGCTGCCACCTGTGCCAACTCGGGCTGCTTTGAGAGTACCCATGGAGCTCTGCAAACTGAGACCAGGAACGTGGGCTGGTAGGTTTTTTTTCCACGGGCAGAAGCCTTTGTCAGTACTAGGTAGGCCCCTCTTCCTTATGGTTAGGCTGCTTGCTGCATTTCCACGAATATCAAGGTGCCGCCCAGGGACAAGCTGCCACCTGTGCCAACTCGGGCTGCTTTGAGAGTGCCCATGGAGCTCTGCAAACTGAGACCAGGAACGTGTACTGGTGGGTTTTGTCTCCTTGGGCAGAAGCCTTTGTCAGTACCAGGTAGGCCCACGGCCTTTCGGGTCAATCTGCCAGCTGGATTTCCACGAATCTGAAGATGCCGCCCAGAGACAAGCTGCCACCTGCGCGAACTCGGGCTGCTTTGAGAGTGCCCATGGAGCACTGCAAACTGAGACCAGGAACGTGGGCTGGTGGGTTTTGTTTTCCCGGGCAGAAGCATTTGCAGTACGAGGTAGGCCCTCGGCCCTTCGCGTCTGTCTGCCTGCTGGATTTCAACAAATATCAAGGTGCCGCCCAGGGACAAGCTGCCACCTGTGCCAACTCGGGCTGCTTTGAGAGTGCCCATGGAGCTCTGCAAACAGAAACCAGGAACGTGGAGTGGTGAGTTTTGTTTTCCCGGGCAGAAGCCTTTGTCAGTACCAGGTAGGGCCACGTTCCTCAGGGGCCGGCTGCCTGCTGGATTTCCACGAATATGAACATGCCGCCCAGGGACAAGCCGCCACCTGTGCCAACTCGGGCTGCGTTGAGAGTGCCCCTGGAGCTCTGCAAACTGAGAGCAGGAACGTGGGCTGGTGGGTTTGCTTCCCCGGGCAGAAGCATTTGCAGTACCAGGTAGGCCCTCGGCCCATCGCGGCCGTCTGCCTGCTGGATTTCAAAAAATATCAAGGTGCCGCCCAGGGACAAGCTGCCACCTGTGCCAACTCGTGCTGCTTTGGGAGTGCCCATTGAGCTCTGCAAACTGATACCAGGAACGTGGATTGGTGAGTTTTGTTTTCCCGGGCAGAAGCCTTTGTCAGTACCAGGTAGGGCCACGTTCCTCAGGGGCCGGCTGCCTGCTGGATTTCCACGAATATGAACATGCCGCCCAGGGACAAGCCGCCACCTGTGCCAACTCGGGCTGCTTTGAGAGTGCCCATCGTTCTCTGCAAACTGAGACCCGGAATGTGGGGTGACGGGCTTTGTTTCCCCGGGCAGAAGCATTTGCAGTACCAGGTAGGCCCTCGGCCTATCGCGGCCGCTTGTCCGCTCGATTTCCACGAATATCAAGATGCCGCCCAGGGACAAGCTGCCACCTGTGCCAACTCGGGCTGCTTTGGGAGTGCCCATGGAGCTCTGCAAACTGAGAGCAGGAACGTGGAGTGGTGGGTTTTTTTTCCCCGGGCAGAAGCCTTTGTCAGTACCAGGTAGGGCCTTGTTCGTCACGGGCCGGCTGCCTGCTGGATTTCCACGAATCTGAAGATGCAGCCCAGGGACAAGCTGCCACCTGTGCCAAATCGGGCTGCTTTGACAGTTCCCACAGAGTTCTGTAAACTGAGACCAGGAACGTGGGCTGGTAGGTTTTTTTTCCACGGGCAGAAGCCTTTGTCAGTACTAGGTAGGCCCCTCTTCCTTATGGTTAGGCTGCTTGCTGGATTTCCACGAATATCAAGGTGCCGCGCAGGGACAAGCTGCCACCTGTGCCAACTCGGGCTGCTTTGAGAGTGCCCATGGAGCTCTGCAAACTGAGACCAGGAACGTGTACTGGTGGGTTTTGTCTCCTTGGGCAGAAGCCTTTGTCAGTACCAGGTAGGCCCTCGGCCTTTCGGGTCCATCTGCCAGCTGGATTTCCACGAATCTGAAGATGCCGCCCAGAGACAAGCTGCCACCTGTGCCAACTCAGGCTGCTTTGAGAGTGCCCATGGAGCACTGCAAACTGAGACCAGGAACGTGGGCTGGTGGGTTTTGTTTTCCCGGGCAGAAGCATTCGCAGTACGAGGTAGGCCCTCGGCCCTTCGCGTCCGTCTGCCTGCTGGATTTCAACAAATATCAAGGTGCCGCCCAGGGACAAGCTGCCGCCTGTGCCAACTGGGGCTGCTTTGAGAGTACCCATGGAGCTCTGCAAACTGAGACCAGGAACGTGGGCTGGTAGGTTTTTTTTCCACGGGCAGAAGCCTTTGTCAGTACTAGGTAGGCCCCTCTTCCTTATGGTTAGGCTGCTTGCTGGATTTCCACGAATATCAAGGTGCCGCGCAGGGACAAGCTGCCACCTGTGCCAACTCGGGCTGCTTTGAGAGTGCCCATGGAGCTCTGCAAACTGAGACCAGGAACGTGTACTGGTGGGTTTTGTCTCCTTGGGCAGAAGCCTTTGTCAGTACCAGGTAGGCCCTCGGCCTTTCGGGTCAATCTGCCAGCTGGATTTCCACGAATCTAAAGATGCCGCCCAGAGACAAGCTGCCACCTGCGCGAACTCGGGCTGCTTTGAGAGTGCCCATGGAGCTCTGCAAACTGAGACCAGGAACGTGTACTGGTGGGTTTTGTCTCCTTGGGCAGAAGCCTTTGTCAGTACCAGGTAGGCCCTCGGCCTTTCGGGTCAATCTGCCAGCTGGATTTCCACGAATCTAAAGATGCCGCCCAGAGACAAGCTGCCACCTGCGCGAACTCGGGCTGCTTTGAGAGTGCCCATGGAGCACTGCAAACTGAGACCAGGAACGTGGGCTGGTGGGTTTTGTTTTCCCGGGCAGAAGCATTTGCTGTACGAGGTAGGCCCTCGGCCCTTCGCGTCTGTCTGCCTGCTGGATTTCAACAAATATCAAGGTGCCGCCCAGGGACAAGCTGCCACCTGTGCCAACTCGGCCTGCTTTGAGAGTACCCATGGAGCTCTGCAAACTGATACCAGGAACGTGGGCTGGTGAGTTTTTTTTTCTCCGGGCAGAAGTCTTTGTCAGTACCAGGTAGGGCCTGTTTCCTCACGGGCCGGCTGCTTGCTGGATTTCCACGAATATCAAGGTGCCGCCCAGAGACAACCTGCCACCTGTGCCAACTCGGGCTGCTTTGAGAGTGCCCATGGAGCTCTGCAAACAGAAACCAGGAACGTGGAGTGGTGAGTTTTGTTTTCCCGGGCAGAAGCCTTTGTCAGTACCAGGTAGGGCCACGTTCCTCAGGGGCCGGCTGCCTGCTGGATTTCCACGAATATGAACATGCCGCCCAGGGACAAGCCGCCACCTGTGCCAACTCGGGCTGCTTTGAGAGTGCCCATGGAGCTGTGCAAACTGAGACCAGGAACGTGGGCTGGTGGGTTTGTTTCCCCGGGCAGAAGCATTTGCAGTACCAGGTAGGCCCTCGGCCCATCGCGGCCGTCTGCCTGCTGGATTTCAACAAATATCAAGGTGCCGCCCAGGGACAAGCTGCCACCTGTGCCAACTTGGGCTGCTTTGAGGGTACCCATGGAGCTCTGCAGACTGATACCAGGAACGTGGGCTGGTGAGTTTTTTTTCCTCCGGGCAGAAGCCTTTGTCAGTACCAGGTAGGGCCTTTTTCCTCACGGGCCGGCTGCTTGCTGGATTTCCACGAATATCAAGGTGCCGCCCAGGGACAACCTGCCACCCGTGCCAACTCGCGCTGCTTTGAGTGTGCCCACGGGGTCTGCAAACTGAGACCAGGAATGTGGGGTGGTGGGTTTTGTTTTCCGAGGCAGAAGACTTTCTCTCTACCAGGTAGGGCCTTGTCCCGTAGGGGCCTTCTGCCTGCTGGATTTCCACGAATCTGAAGATGCCGCCCACGGACAAGCTGCCACCTGTGCCAACTCAGGCTGCTTTGAGAGTGCCCATGGAGCTCTGCAAACTGAGACCAGGAACGTGGGCTGGTGGGTTTTGTTTCCCTAGGACGAAGCCATTGTCAATACCAGGTAAGCCCTCGGCCTTTTGTGGCCAGCTGCCTGCTGGATTTCCACGAATCTAAAGATGCCGCCCAGGGACAAGCTGCCACCTGTGCCAACTCGGGCTGCTTTGAGAGTGCCCATGGAGTTCTGCAAACTGAGACCAGGAACGTGGGCTGGTGGGTTTTGTTTTCCAAGGCAGAAGACTTTCTCTATACCAGGTAGGGCCTTGTACCTCACTGGCCGGCTGCCTGCTGGATTTCCACGAATCTGAAGATGCCGCCCAGGGACAACCTGCCACCTGTGCCAACTCGGGCTGCTTTGAGCGTGCCCATGGAACTCTGCAAACTGAGACCAAAAACGTGGGCGTGTGGGTTTTGTTTCCCCGGGCAGAAGCATTTTCAGTGCCAGGTAGTCCCTCGGCCCATCGCGGCCGGTGGTCCGCTGGATTTCCACGAATACCAAGATGCCGCCCAGGGACAAGCTGCCACCTGTGCCAACTCGGGCTGCTTTGAGAGTGCCCATGGAGCTCTGCAAACTGAGACCAGGAACGTGGGCTGGTGGGTATTGTTTTCCGAGGCAGAAGACTTTCTCTATACCAGGAAGGGCCTTGTTCCTCACAGGCCAGCTGGCTGCTGGATTTCCACGAATCTGAAGACGCCGCCCAGGGACAAGCTGCCCCCTGTGCCAACTCGGGCTGCTTTGAGAGTGCCCATGGAGCTCTGCAAACTGAGACCAGGAACGTGTACTGGTGCGTTTTGTCTCCTAGAGCAGAAGCCTTAGTCATTACAAGGTAGGCCCACGGCCTTTCGGGTCCGTCTGCCATCTGGATTTCCACGAATACCAAGATGCCGCCCAGGGACAAGCTGCCACCTGCGCCAACTCGGGCTGCTTTGAGAGTGCCCATGGAGCTCTGCAAACTGAGACCTGGAATGTGGGGTGACAGGTTATGTTTCCCCGGGCGGAAGCATTTGCAGTACCAGGTAGGCCCTCGGCCTATCACGGCCGCTTGTCCACTCGATTTCCACGAATCTGAAGATGCCGCCCAGGGAAAAGCTGCCCCCTGTGCCAACTCGGGCTGCTTTGGGAGTGCCCATGGAGCTCTGCAAACTGAGACCAGGAACGTGGAGTGGTGGGTTTTGTTTTCCCGGGCAGAAGCCTTTCTCAGTACCAGGTAGGGCCTTGTTCCTCAGGGGCCATCTGCCAGCTGGATTTCCACGAATCTGAAGATGCAGCCCAGGGACAAGCTGCCACCTGTGCCAACTCGGGCTGCTTTGAGAGTGCCCATCGTTCTCTGCAAACTGAGACCAGGAATGTGGGGTGGCGGGTTTTTTTTTCCCTGGGCAGGAGCCTTTTTCAGTCCCAGGTAGGCCCCTGTCCCTTATGGTTAGGCTGCCTGCTGGATTTCCACGAATATCAAGGTGCCGCCCAGGTACAAGCTGCCACCTGTGCCAACTCGGGCTGCTTTGAGCGTGCCCATGGAGCTCTGCAAACTGAGACCAGGAACGTGGGCTGGTGGGTTTTGTTTTCCGAGGCAGAAGATTTTCTCTGTACCAGGTAGGGCCTTGTTCCTCAGGGGCCGTGTGCCTGCTGGATTTCCACGAATCTGAAGATGCCGTCCAGGGACAAGCTGCCACCTGTGCCAACTCGGGCTGCTTTGAGCGTGCCCATGGAGCTCTGCAAACTGAGACCAAAAACGTGGGCTGGTGGGTTTTGTTTCCCCGGGCAGAAGCATTTGCAGTGCCAGGTAGTCCCTCGGCCCATCGCGGCCGGTGGTCCGCTGGATTTCCACGAATAACAAGATGCTGCCCAGGGACAAGCTGCCACCTGCGCCAACTCGGGCTGCATTGAGAGTGCCCATGGAGCTCTGCAAACTGAGACCAGGAACGTGGGCTGGTGGGTTTTGTTTTCCGAGGCAGAAGACGTTCTCTATACCAGGTAGGGCCTTGTTCCTCTCGCGCCGTCTGCCAGCTAGATTTCCACGAATACCAAGATGCCGCCCAGGGACAAGCTGCCACCTGCGCCAACTCAGGCTGCTTTGAGAGTACCCACGGAGCTCTGAAGACTGAGACCAGGAACGTGGGCTGGTGGGTTTGTTTCCCCGGGCAGAAGCATTTGCAATACCAGGTAGGCCCTCGGCCTTTCGCGTCCGTCTGCCTGCTGGAATTCAGCAAATATCAAGGTGCCGCCCAGGGACAAGCTGCCTCCTGTGCCAACTCGGGCTGCTTTGAGAGTGCCCATGGAGCTCTGCAAACTGAGACCAGGGACGTGGTTTGGTGAGTTTTGTTTTCCCGGGCAGAAGCCTTTGTCTTTACCAGGTACGGCCTTGTTCCTCACGGGCCGGCTGCCTGCTGGATTTCCACGAATATCAAGATGCCGCCCAGGGACAAGCTGCCACCTGTGCCAACTCGGGCTGCGTTGAGAGTGCCCATCATTCTCTGCAAACTGAGACCAGGAACGTGGGGTGGCGGGTTTTGTTTCCCCGGGCAGAAGCATTTGCAGTACCAGGTAGGCCCTCGGCCTATCGCGGCCGCTTGTCCGCTCGATTTCCACGAATATCAAGATGCCGCCCAGGGACAAGCTGCCACCCGTGCCAACTCGGGCTTCTTTGAGAGTGCCCATGGAGCTCTGCAAACTGAGACCAGGAACGTGGGCTGGTGGGTTTTGTTTTCCGAGGCAGAAGACTTTCTCTATACCAGGTCGGGCCTTGCTCCTCACGGGCCGGCTGCCTGCTGGATTTCCAGGAATCTGAAGAGGCCGCCCAGGGACAAGCTGCCACCTGTGCCAACTCGGGCTGCTTTGAGCGTGCCCATGGAGCTCTGCAAACTGAGACCAGGAACGTGGGCTGGTGGGTTTTGTTTCCCCGGACAGAAGCATTTGCAGTACCAGGTAGTCCCTCGGACCATCACGGCCGGTGGTCCGCTGTATTTCCACGAATACAAAGTTGCTGCCCAGGGACAAGCTGCCACCTGCGCCAACTCGGGCTGCTTTGAGAGTGCCCATGGAGCTCTGCAAACTGAGACCAGGAACGTGGGCTGGTGGGTTTTGTTTTCCGAGGCAGAAGACTTTCTCTATACCAGGAAGGGCCTTGTTCCTCACAGGCCAGCTGGCTGCTGGATTTCCACGAATCTGAAGACGCCGCCCAGGGACAAGCTGCCACCTGTGCCAACTCGGGCTGCTTTGGGAGTGCCCATGGAGCTCTGCAAACTGAGACCAGGAACGTGTACTGGTGCGTTTTGTCTCCTAGAGCAGAAGCCTTAGTCATTACCAGGTAGGCCCTCGGCCTTTCGGTTCCGTCTGCCAGCTGGATTTCCACGAATACCAAGATGCCGCCCAGGGACAAGCTGCCACCCGCGCCAACTTGGGCTGCTTTGAGAGTGCCCATGGAGCTCTGAAAACTGAGACCAGGAACGTGGGCTGGTGGGTTTGTTTCCCCGGGCTGAAGCATTTGCAGTATCCGATAGGCCCTCGGCCCTTCGCGTCCGTCTGCCTGCTGGATTTCAACAAATATCAAGGAGCCGCCCAGGGACAAGCTGCCACCTGTGCCAACTCGGGCTGCTTTGAGAGTGCCCATGGAGCTCTGCAAACTGAGACCAGGAACGTGTACTGGTGGGTTTTTTCACCTTGGGGAGAAGCCTTTGTCTGTACCAGGTAGGCCCACGGCCTTTCGGGTCCGTCTGCCATCTGGATTTCCACGAATACCAAGATACCGCCCAGGGACAAGCTGCCACCTGCGCCAACTCTGGCTGCTTTGAGAGTGCCCATGGAGCTCTGCAAACTGAGACCAGGAATGTGGGGTGACGGGTTATGTTTCCCCGGGCGGAAGAATTTGCAGTACCAGGTAGGCCCTCGGCCTATCACGGCCGCTTGTCCGCTCGATTTCCACGAATCTGAAGATGCCGCCCAGGGACAAGCTGCCCCCTGTGCCAACTCGGGCTGCTTTGGGAGTGCCCATGGAGCTCTGCAAACTGAGACCAGGAACGTGGAGTGGTGGGTTTTTTTTCCCTGGGCAGAAGCCTTTTTCAGTCCCAGGTAGGCCCCTGTCTCTTATGGTTAGGCTGCCTGCTGGATTTCCACGAATATCAAGGTGCCGCCCAGGAACAAGCTGCCACCTGTGCCAACTCGGGCTGCTTTGAGCGTGCCCATGGAGCTCTGCAAACTGAGACCAGGAACGTGGGCTGGTGGGTTTTGTTTTCCGAGGCAGAAGATTTTCTCTGTACCAGGTAGGGCCTTGTTCCTCAGGGGCCGTGTGCCTGCTGGATTTCCACGAATCTGAAGATGCCGTCCAGGGACAAGCTGCCACCTGTGCCAACTCGGGCTGCTTTGAGCGTGCCCATGGAGCTCTGCAAACTGAGACCAAAAACGTGGGCTGGTGGGTTTTGTTTCCCCGGGCAGAAGCATTTGCAGTGCCAGGTAGTCCCTCGGCCCATCGCGGCCGGTGGTCCGCTGGATTTCCACGAATAACAAGATGCTGCCCAGGGACAAGGTGCCACCTGCGCCAACTCGGGCTGCTTTGAGAGTGCCCATGGAGCTCTGCAAACTGAGACCAGGAACGTGGGCTGGTGGGTTTTGTTTCCCCGGGCAGAAGCATTTGCAGTGTCAGGTAGTCCCTCGGCCCATCGCGGCCGGTGGTCCGCTGGATTTCCACGAATAACAAGATGCTGCCCAGGGACAAGGTGCCACCTGCGCCAACTCGGGCTGCTTTGAGAGTGCCCATGGAGCTCTGCAAACTGAGACCAGGAACGTGGGCTGGTGGGTTTTGTTTTCCGAGGCAGAAGACGTTCTCTATACCAAGTAGGGCCTTGTTCCTCTCGCGCCGTCTGCCAGCTAGATTTCCACGAATACCAAGATGCCGCCCAGGGACAAGCTGCCACCTGCGCCAACTCAGGCTGCTTTGAGAGTACCCACGGAGCTCTGAAGACTGAGACCAGGAACGTGGGCTGGTGGGTTTGTTTCCCCGGGCAGAAGCATTTGCAATACCAGGTAGGCCCTCGGCCTTTCGCGTCCGTCTGCCTGCTGGAATTCAGCAAATATCAAGGTGCCGCCCAGGGACAAGCTGCCACCTGTGCCAACTCGGGCTTCTTTGAGAGTGCCCATGGAGCTCTGCAAACTGAGACCAGGGACGTGGAGTGGTGAGTTTTGTTTTCCCGGGCAGAAGCCTTTGTCTTTACCAGGTAGGGCCTTGTTCCTCACGGGCCGGCTGCCTGCTGGATTTCCACGAATATCAAGATGCCGCCCAGGGACAAGCTGCCACCTGTGCCAACTCAGGCTGCTTTGAGAGTGCCCATCGTTCTCTGCAAACTGAGACCAGGAATGTGGGGTGGCGGGTTTTGTTTCCCCGGGCAGAAGCATTTGCAGTACCAGGTAGGCCCTCGGCCTATCGCGGCCGCTTCTCCGCTCGATTTCCACTAATATCAAGATGCCGCCCAGGGACAAGCTGCCACCCGTGCCAACTCGCGCTGCTTTGAGAGTTCCCATGGGGTCTGCAAACTGATACCAGGAATGTGTGGTGGTGGGTTTTGTTTTCTGAGGCAGAAGACTTTCTCTGTACCAGGTAGGGTCTTGTTCCTCACGGGCATTCTGCCTTCCGGATATCCACGAATATCAAGATGCCGCCCAGGGACAAGCTGCCCCACGTGCCAACTCAGGCTGCTTTGAGAGTTCCCATGGAGCTCTGCAAACTGAGACCAGGAATTCCGGATTGTGGGATTTGTTACCGCGGGCTGAAGCATTTGCAGTACCAGGTAGGCCCTCGGACCATCGCGGCCGGTTGTCCGCTGGATTTCCATGAATCTGAAGATGCCGCCCAGGGACAAGCTGCCACCTGGGCCAACTCAGGCTGCTTTGAGAGTGCCCATGAAGCTCTGCAAACTGAGACCAGGAACGTGGGCTGGTGGGTTTTGTTTCCCTAGGACGAAGCCATTGTCTATACCAGGTAAGCCCACGGCCTTTTGTGGCCAGCTGCCTGCTGGATTTCCACGAATATCAAGATGCCGCCCAGGGACAAGCTGCCACCTGTGCAAACTCGGGCTGCTTTGAGAGTGCTCATGGAGCTCTGCAAACTGAGACCAGGAACGTGGGCTGGTGGGTTTTGTTTTCCGAGGCAGAAGACTTTCTCTATACCGGGTAGGGCCTTGTTCCTCAGGGGCCGGCTGCCTGCTGGATTTCCACGAATATCAAGATGCCGCCCAGGCACAAGCTGCCACCGGTGCCATCTCGGGCTGCTTTGAGAGTGCCCATGGAACTCTGCAAACTGAGAACAAATACGTGGGCGTGTGGGTTTTGTTTCCCTGGGCAGAAGCATTTTCAGTGCCAGGTAGTCCCTCTGCCCATTGAGGCCGGTGGCCCGCTGGATTTCCACGAATACCAAGATGCCGCCCAGGGACAAGCTGCCACCTGCGCCAACTCGGGCTGCTTTGAGAGTGCCCATGGAGCTCTGCAAACTTAGACCAGGAACGTGGGCTGGTGGGTTTTGTTTTCCGAGGCAGAAGACTTTCTCTATAACAGGTAGGGCCTTGTTCCTCACGGGCCGGCTGCCTGCTGGATTTCCGCGAATCTGAAGATGCCGCCCAGGGACAAGCTGCCACCTGTGCCAACTCGGGCTGCTTTGAGAGTGCCCATGGAACTCTGCAAACTGAGACCAAAAACGTGGGCGTGTGGGTTTTGTTTCCCCGGGCAGAAGCATTTTCAGTGCCAGGTAGTCCCTCGGCCCATCGCGGCCGGTGGTCTTCTGGATTTCCACGAATACCAAGATGCCGCCCAGGGACAAGCTGCCACCTGCGCCAACTCGGGCTGCTTTGAGAGTGCCCATGGAGCTCTGCAAACTGAGACCAGGAACGTGGGCTGGTGGGTTTTGTTTTCCGAGGCAGAAGACTTTCTCTATACCAGGTAGGGCCCTGCTCCTCACGGGCCGGCTGCCTGCTGGATTTCCACGAATCTGAAGATGCCGCCCAGGGACAAGGTGCCACCTGTGCCAACTCGGGCTGCTTTGAGCGTGCCCATGGAGCTCTGCAAACTGAGACCAGGAACGTGGGCTGGTGGGTTTTGTTTCCTCGGACAGAAGCATTTGCAGTGCCAGGTAGTCCCTCGGACCATCACGGCCGGTGGTCCGCTGTATTTCCACGAATACCAACATGCTGCCCAGGGACAAGCTGCCACCTGTGCCAACTCGGGCTGCTTTGAGAGTGCCCATGGAACTCTGCAAACTGAGACCAGGAACGTGGGCTGGTGGGTTTTTTTTCCACGGGCAGAAGCCTTTGTCAGTACCAGGTAGGGCCTTGTTACTTAGGGGCAGGCTGCCTGCTGGATTTCCACGAATATCAAGATGCCGCCCAGGGACAAGCTGCCACCTGTGCCAACTCGGGCTGCTTTGGGAGTGCCCATGGAGCTCTGCAAACTGAGACCAGGAACGTGGAGTGGTGGGTTTTGTTTCCCCGGGCAGAAGCCTTTGTCAGTACCAGGTAGGGCCTTGTTCCTCAGGGGCCATCTGCCAGCTGGATTTCCACGAATATCAAGATGCCGCCCAGGCACAAGCCGCCACCTGTGCCAACTCGGGCTGCTTTGAGAGTGCCCATCGTTCTCTGCAAACTGAGACCAGGAATGTGGGGTGGCGGGTTTTTTTTCCCTGGGCAATAGCCTTTTTCAGTCCCAGGTAGGCCCGTGTCCCTTATGGTTAGGCTGCCTGCTGGATTTCCACGAATATCAAGGTGCCGCCCAGGGACAAGCTGCCACCTGTGCCAACTCGGGCTGCTTTGAGCGTGCCCATGGAGCTCTGCAAACTGAGACCAGGAACGTGGGCTGGTGGGTTTTGTATTCCGAGGCAGAAGATTTTCTCTGTACCAGGTAGGGCCTTGTTCCTCAGGGGCCGTGTGCCTGCTGTATTTCCACGAATACCAAGATGCCGTCCAGGGACAAGGTGCCACCTGTGCCAACTCGGGCTGCTTTGAGCGTGCCCATGGAGCTCTGCAAACTGAGACCAAAAACGTGGGCTGGTGGGTTTTGTTTCCCCGGGCAGAAGCATTTGCAGTGCCAGGTAGTCCCTCGGCCCATCGCGGCCGGTGGTCCGCTGGATTTCCACGAATAACAAGATGCTGTTCAGGGAGAAGGTGCCACCTGCGCCAACTCGGGCTGCTTTGAGAGTGCCCATGGAGCTCTGCAAACTGAGACCAGGAACGTGGGCTGGTGGGTTTTGTTTTCCGAGGCAGAAGACGTTCTCTATACCAGGTAGGGCCTTGTTCCTCTCGCGCCGTCTGCCAGCTAGATTTCCACGAATACCAAGATGCCGCCCAGGGACAAGCTGCCACCTGCGCCAACTCAGGCTGCTTTGAGAGTACCCACGGAGCTCTGAAGACTGAGACCAGGAACGTGGGCTGGTGGGTTTGTTTCCCCGGGCAGAAGCATTTGCAATACCAGGTAGGCCCTCGGCCTTTCGCGTCCGTCTGCCTGCTGGAATTCAGCAAATATCAAGGTGCCGCCCAGGGACAAGCTGCCACCTGTGCCAACTCGGGCTTCTTTGAGAGTGCCCATGGAGCTCTGCAAACTGAGACCAGGGACGTGGAGTGGTAAGTTTGGTTTTCCCGGGCAGAAGCCTTTGTCTTTACCAGGTAGGGCCTTGTTCGTCACGGGCCGGCTGCCTGCTGGATTTCCACGAATATCAAGATGCCGCCCAGGGACAAGCTGCCACCTGTGCCAACTCGGGCTGCTTTGAGAGTGCCCATCGTTCTCTGCAAACTGAGACCAGGAATGTGGGGTGGCGGGTTTTGTTTCCCCGGGCAGAAGCATTTGCAGTACCAGGTAGGCCCTCGGCCTATCGCGGCCGCTTCTCCGCTCGATTTCCACGAATATCAAGGTGCCGCCCAGGGACAAGCTGCCACCCGTGCCAACTCGCGCTGCTTTGAGTGTTCCCATGGGGTCTGCAAACTGATACCAGGAATGTGTGGTGGTGGGTTTTGTTTTCCGAGGCAGAAGACTTTCTCTGTACCAGGTAGGGCCTTGTTCCTCACGGGCATTCTGCCTTCCGGATTTCCACGAATCGGAAGATGCCGCCCAGGGACAAGCTGCCACCTGTGCCAACTCAGGCTGCTTTGAGAGTGTCCATGGAGCACTGCAAACTGAGACCAGGTACGTGCGGTGCTGGGTTTTTTTTCCCCGGGCAGAAGCCTTTGTCAGTACCAGGTAGGGCCTTGTTCCTTAGGGGCAGGCTGCCTGCTGGATTTCCACGAATATCAAGATGCCGCCCATGGACAAGCTGCCACCCGTGCCAACTCGGGCAGCTTTGAGAGTTCCCACAGAGCTCTGCAAACTGAGACCAGGAATTCCGGGTTGTGGGATTTGTTACCGCGGGCTGAAGCATTTGCAGTACCAGGTAGGCCCTCGGACCATCGCGGCCGGTTGTCCGCTGGATTTCCACGAATCTGAAGATGCCGCCCAGGGACAAGCTGCCACCTGGGCCAACTCAGGCTGCTTTGAGAGTGCCCATGAAGCTCTGCAAACTGAGACCAGGAACGTGGGCTGGTGGGTTTTGTTTCCCTAGGACGAAGCCATTGTCAATACCAGGTAAGCCCTCGGCCTTTTGTGGCCGTCTGCCTGCTGGATTTCCACGAATCTAAAGATGCCGCCCAGGGACAAGCTGCCACCTGTGCCAACTTGGGCTGCTTTGAGAGTGCCCATGGAGCTCTGCAACCTGAGACCAGGAACGTGGGCTGGTGGGTTTTGTTTTCCCGGGCAGAAGCCTTTGTCAGTACCAGGTAGGGCCTTGTTCCTCAGGGGCCATCTGCCAGCTGGATTTCCACGAATCTGAAAATGCCGCCCAGGGACAAGCTGCCACCTGTGCCAACTCGGGCTGCTTTGAGAGTGCCCATGGAACTCTGCAAACTGAGACCAAAAACGTGGGCTGGTGGGTTTTGTTTCCCCGGGCAGAAGCATTTTCAGTGCCAGGTAGTCCCTCGGCCCATCGCGGCCGGTGTTCCGCTAGATTTCCACGAATACCAAGATGCCGCCCAGGGACAAGCTGCCACCTGCGCCAACTCGGGCTGCTTTGAGAGTGCCCATGGATCTCTGAAATCTGAGACCAGGAACGTGGGCTGGTGGGTTTGTTTCCCCGGGCAGAAGCATTTGCAATACCAGGTAGGCCCTCGGCCTTTCGTGTCCGTCTGCCTGCTGGAATTCAGCAAATATCAAGGTGCCGCCCAGGGACAAGCTGCCACCTGTGCCAACTCGGGCTGCTTTGAGAGTGCCCATGGAGCTCTGCAAACTGAGACCAGGAACGTGGAGTGGTGAGTCTTGTTTTCCCGGGTTGAATCATTTGTCATTACCAGGTAGGGCCTTGTTCCTCAGGGGCTGGCTGCCTGCTGGATTTCCACGAATATCAAGATGCCGCCCAGGGACAAGCTGCCACCTGTGCCAACTCAGGCTGCTTTGAGAGTGCCCAATGAGCTCTGCAAACTGAGACCAGGAACGTGGGCTGGTGGGTTTTGTCTCCTTGGGCAGAAGCCTTTTTCAGTACCAGGTAGGCCCTCGCCCCTTCGGGTCCGTCTGCCGGCTGCATTTCCACGAATATCAAGATTCCGCCCAGGGACAAGCTGCCACCTGTGCCAACTCGGGCTGCTTTGAGCGTGCCCATGGAGCTCTGCAAACTGAGACCAGGAACGTGGGTTGGTGGTTTTTTTTTCTCCGGGCAGAAGCCTTTGTCAGTACCAGTTAGGGCCTTGTTCCTCAGGGGCAGGCTGCCTGCTGGATTTCCACGAATATCAAGATGCAGCCCAGGGACAAGCTGCCACCTGTGCCAACTCGGGCTGCTTTGAGGTTTCCCACAGAGTTCTGTAAACTGAGACCAGGAACGTGGGCTGGTAGGTTTTTTTTCCACGGGCAGAAGCCTTTGTCAGTACTAGGTAGGCTCCTGTTCCTTATGGTTAGGGTGCTTGCTGGATTTCCACGAATATCAAGGTGCCGCGCAGGGACAAGCAGCCACCTGCGCCAACTCGGGCTGCTTTGAGAGTGCCCATGGAGCTCTGCAAACTGAGACCAGGAACGTGGGCTGGTGGGTTTTGTTTTCCGAGGCAGTAGACTTTCTCTATACGAGGAAGGGCCTTGTTCCTCACTGGCATTCTGCCTCCCGGATTTCCACGAATCTGAAGATGCCGCCCAGGGACAAGCTGCCACCTGTGCCAACTCGAGCTGCTTTGAGACTGCCCATGGAGCTCTGTAAACTTGAGACCAGGAACGTGGGGTGGTGGGTTTGTTTCCCCGGGCAGAAGCATTTGCAGTGCCAGGTAGACCCTCGGCCCATCGCGGCCGGTGGTCCGCTGGATTTCCACGAATATCAAGATGCTGCCCAGGGACAAGCTGCCACCCGTTCCAACTCGGGCTGCTTTGAGAGTGCCCATGGAGCTCTGTAAACTTGAGACCAGGAACGTGGGCTGGTGGGTTTTGTCTCCTTGGGCAGAAGCCTTTGTCAGTACCAGGTAGGCCCTCGGCCCTTCGGGGCCGTCTGCCGGCTGCATTTCCACGAATATCAAGATGCCGCCCAGGGACAAGCTGCCACCTGTGCCAAGTCGGGCTGCTTTGAGCGTGCCCATGAAGCTCTGCAAACTGAGAGCAGGAATGTGGGGTGGTGGGTTTTGTCTCCTTGGGCAGAAGCCTTTGTCAGTGCCAGGTAGGTCCTTGTTCCTCAGGGGCAGGCTGCCTGCTGGATTTCCACGAATATCAAGATGCTGCCCAGGAACAAGCTGCCACCCGGGCCAACTCGGGCTGCTTTGAGAGTGCCCATGGAGCTCTGCTAACTGAGACCAGGAACGTGTACTGGTGGGTTTTGTCTCCTTGGGCAGAAGCCTTTGTCAGTACCAGGTAGGCCCTCGGCCTTTCGGTCCGTCTGCCAGCTGGATTTCCAGGAATATCAAGATGCCGCCCAGGGACAAGCTGCCACCTGCGCCAACTCAGGCTGCTTTGAGAGTACCCACGGAGCTCTGAAGACTGAGACCAGGAACGTGGGCTGGTGGGTTTGTTTCCCCGGGCAGAAGCATTTGCAATACCAGGTAGGCCCTCGGCCTTTCGCGTCCGTCTGCCTGCTGGAATTCAGCAAATATCAAGGTGCCGCCCAGGGACAAGCTGCCACCTGTGCCAACTCGGGCTTCTTTGAGAGTGCCCATGGAGCTCTGCAAACTGAGACCAGGGACGTGGAGTGGTGAGTTTTGTTTTCCCGGGCAGAAGCCTTTGTCTTTACCAGGTAGGGCCTTGTTCCTCACGGGCCGGCTGCCTGCTGGATTTCCACGAATATCAAGATGCCGCCCAGGGACAAGCTGCCACCTGTGCCAACTCAGGCTGCTTTGAGAGTGCCCATCGTTCTCTGCAAACTGAGACCAGGAATGTGGGGTGGCGGGTTTTGTTTCCCCGGGCAGAAGCATTTGCAGTACCAGGTAGGCCCTCGGCCTATCGCGGCCGCTTCTCCGCTCGATTTCCACTAATATCAAGATGCCGCCCAGGGACAAGCTGCCACCCGTGCCAACTCGCGCTGCTTTGAGAGTTCCCATGGGGTCTGCAAACTGATACCAGGAATGTGTGGTGGTGGGTTTTGTTTTCTGAGGCAGAAGACTTTCTCTGTACCAGGTAGGGTCTTGTTCCTCACGGGCATTCTGCCTTCCGGATATCCACGAATATCAAGATGCCGCCCAGGGACAAGCTGCCCCACGTGCCAACTCAGGCTGCTTTGAGAGTTCCCATGGAGCTCTGCAAACTGAGACCAGGAATTCCGGATTGTGGGATTTGTTACCGCGGGCTGAAGCATTTGCAGTACCAGGTAGGCCCTCGGACCATCGCGGCCGGTTGTCCGCTGGATTTCCATGAATCTGAAGATGCCGCCCAGGGACAAGCTGCCACCTGGGCCAACTCAGGCTGCTTTGAGAGTGCCCATGAAGCTCTGCAAACTGAGACCAGGAACGTGGGCTGGTGGGTTTTGTTTCCCTAGGACGAAGCCATTGTCTATACCAGGTAAGCCCACGGCCTTTTGTGGCCAGCTGCCTGCTGGATTTCCACGAATATCAAGATGCCGCCCAGGGACAAGCTGCCACCTGTGCAAACTCGGGCTGCTTTGAGAGTGCTCATGGAGCTCTGCAAACTGAGACCAGGAACGTGGGCTGGTGGGTTTTGTTTTCCGAGGCAGAAGACTTTCTCTATACCAGGTAGGGCCTTGTTCCTCAGGGGCCGGCTGCCTGCTGGATTTCCACGAATATCAAGATGCCGCCCAGGCACAAGCTGCCACCGGTGCCAACTCGGGCTGCTTTGAGAGTGCCCATGGAACTCTGCAAACTGAGAACAAATACGTGGGCGTGTGGGTTTTGTTTCCCTGGGCAGAAGCATTTTCAGTGCCAGGTAGTCCCTCTGCCCATTGAGGCCGGTGGCCCGCTGGATTTCCACGAATACCAAGATGCCGCCCAGGGACAAGCTGCCACCTGCGCCAACTCGGGCTGCTTTGAGAGTGCCCATGGAGCTCTGCAAACTTAGACCAGGAACGTGGGCTGGTGGGTTTTGTTTTCCGAGGCAGAAGACTTTCTCTATAACAGGTAGGGCCTTGTTCCTCACGGGCCGGCTGCCTGCTGGATTTCCACGAATCTGAAGATGCCGCCCAGGGACAAGCTGCCACCTGTGCCAACTCGGGCTGCTTTGAGAGTGCCCATGGAACTCTGCAAACTGAGACCAAAAACGTGGGCGTGTGGGTTTTGTTTCCCCGGGCAGAAGCATTTTCAGTGCCAGGTAGTCCCTCGGCCCATCGCGGCCGGTGGTCTTCTGGATTTCCACGAATACCAAGATGCCGCCCAGGGACAAGCTGCCACCTGCGCCAACTCGGGCTGCTTTGAGAGTGCCCATGGAGCTCTGCAAACTGAGACCAGGAACGTGGGCTGGTGGGTTTTGTTTTCCGAGGCAGAAGACTTTCTCTATACCAGGTAGGGCCCTGCTCCTCACGGGCCGGCTGCCTGCTGGATTTCCACGAATCTGAAGATGCCGCCCAGGGACAAGGTGCCACCTGTGCCAACTCGGGCTGCTTTGAGCGTGCCCATGGAGCTCTGCAAACTGAGACCAGGAACGTGGGCTGGTGGGTTTTGTTTCCTCGGACAGAAGCATTTGCAGTGCCAGGTAGTCCCTCGGACCATCACGGCCGGTGGTCCGCTGTATTTCCACGAATACCAACATGCTGCCCAGGGACAAGCTGCCACCTGTGCCAACTCGGGCTGCTTTGAGAGTGCCCATGGAACTCTGCAAACTGAGACCAGGAACGTGGGCTGGTGGGTTTTTTTTCCCCGGGCAGAAGCCTTTGTCAGTACCAGGTAGGGCCTTGTTACTTAGGGGCAGGCTGCCTGCTGGATTTCCACGAATATCAAGATGCCGCCCAGGGACAAGCTGCCACCTGTGCCAACTCGGGCTGCTTTGGGAGTGCCCATGGAGCTCTGCAAACTGAGACCAGGAACGTGGAGTGGTGGGTTTTGTTTTCCCGGGCAGAAGCCTTTGTCAGTACCAGGTAGGGCCTTGTTCCTCAGGGGCCATCTGCCAGCTGGATTTCCACGAATATCAAGATGCCGCCCAGGCACAAGCCGCCACCTGTGCCAACTCGGGCTGCTTTGAGAGTGCCCATCGTTCTCTGCAAACTGAGACCAGGAATGTGGGGTGGCGGGTTTTTTTTCCCTGGGCAGAAGCCTTTTTCAGTCCCAGGTAGGCCCGTGTCCCTTATGGTTAGGCTGCCTGCTGGATTTCCACGAATATCAAGGTGCCGCCCAGGGACAAGCTGCCACCTGTGCCAACTCGGGCTGCTTTGAGCGTGCCCATGGAGCTCTGCAAACTGAGACCAGGAACGTGGGCTGGTGGGTTTTGTATTCCGAGGCAGAAGATTTTCTCTGTACCAGGTAGGGCCTTGTTCCTCAGGGGCCGTGTGCCTGCTGTATTTCCACGAATACCAAGATGCCGTCCAGGGACAAGGTGCCACCTGTGCCAACTCGGGCTGCTTTGAGCGTGCCCATGGAGCTCTGCAAACTGAGACCAAAAACGTGGGCTGGTGGGTTTTGTTTCCCCGGGCAGAAGCATTTGCAGTGCCAGGTAGTCCCTCGGCCCATCGCGGCCGGTGGTCCGCTGGATTTCCACGAATAACAAGATGCTGTTCAGGGAGAAGGTGCCACCTGCGCCAACTCGGGCTGCTTTGAGAGTGCCCATGGAGCTCTGCAAACTGAGACCAGGAACGTGGGCTGGTGGGTTTTGTTTTCCGAGGCAGAAGACGTTCTCTATACCAGGTAGGGCCTTGTTCCTCTCGCGCCGTCTGCCAGCTAGATTTCCACGAATACCAAGATGCCGCCCAGGGACAAGCTGCCACCTGCGCCAACTCAGGCTGCTTTGAGAGTACCCACGGAGCTCTGAAGACTGAGACCAGGAACGTGGGCTGGTGGGTTTGTTTCCCCGGGCAGAAGCATTTGCAATACCAGGTAGGCCCTCGGCCTTTCGCGTCCGTCTGCCTGCTGGAATTCAGCAAATATCAAGGTGCCGCCCAGGGACAAGCTGCCACCTGTGCCAACTCGGGCTGCTTGGAGAGTGCCCATGGAGCTCTGCAAACTGAGACCAGGGACGTGGAGTGGTAAGTTTGGTTTTCCCGGGCAGAAGCCTTTGTCTTTACCAGGTAGGGCCTTGTTCGTCACGGGCCGGCTGCCTGCTGGATTTCCACGAATATCAAGATGCCGCCCAGGGACAAGCTGCCACCTGTGCCAACTCGGGCTGCTTTGAGAGTGCCCATCGTTCTCTGCAAACTGAGACCAGGAATGTGGGGTGGCGGGTTTTGTTTCCCCGGGCAGAAGCATTTGCAGTACCAGGTAGGCCCTCGGCCTATCGCGGCCGCTTCTCCGCTCGATTTCCACGAATATCAAGGTGCCGCCCAGGGACAAGCTGCCACCCGTGCCAACTCGCGCTGCTTTGAGTGTTCCCATGGGGTCTGCAAACTGATACCAGGAATGTGTGGTGGTGGGTTTTGTTTTCCGAGGCAGAAGACTTTCTCTGTACCAGGTAGGGCCTTGTTCCTCACGGGCATTCTGCCTTCCGGATTTCCACGAATTGGAAGATGCCGCCCAGGGACAAGCTGCCACCTGTGCCAACTCAGGCTGCTTTGAGAGTGTCCATGGAGCACTGCAAACTGAGACCAGGTACGTGCGGTGCTGGGTTTTTTTTCCCCGGGCAGAAGCCTTTGTCAGTACCAGGTAGGGCCTTGTTCCTTAGGGGCAGGCTGCCTGCTGGATTTCCACGAATATCAAGATGCCGCCCATGGACAAGCTGCCACCCGTGCCAACTCGGGCAGCTTTGAGAGTTCCCACAGAGCTCTGCAAACTGAGACCAGGAATTCCGGGTTGTGGGATTTGTTACCGCGGGCTGAAGCATTTGCAGTACCAGGTAGGCCCTCGGACCATCGCGGCCGGTTGTCCGCTGGATTTCCACGAATCTGAAGATGCCGCCCAGGGACAAGCTGCCACCTGGGCCAACTCAGGCTGCTTTGAGAGTGCCCATGAAGCTCTGCAAACTGAGACCAGGAACGTGGGCTGGTGGGTTTTGTTTCCCTAGGACGAAGCCATTGTCAATACCAGGTAAGCCCTCGGCCTTTTGTGGCCGGCTGCCTGCTGGATTTCCACGAATCTAAAGATGCCGCCCAGGGACAAGCTGCCACCTGTGCCAACTTGGGCTGCTTTGAGAGTGCCCATGGAGCTCTGCAACCTGAGACCAGGAACGTGGGCTGGTGGGTTTTGTTTTCCCGGGCAGAAGCCTTTGTCAGTACCAGGTAGGGCCTTGTTCCTCAGGGGCCATCTGCCAGCTGGATTTCCACGAATCTGAAGATGCCGCCCAGGGACAAGCTGCCACCTGTGCCAACTCGGGCTGCTTTGAGAGTGCCCATGGAACTCTGCAAACTGAGACCAAAAACGTGGGCTGGTGGGTTTTGTTTCCCCGGGCAGAAGCATTTTCAGTGCCAGGTAGTCCCTCGGCCCATCGCGGCCGGTGTTCCGCTAGATTTCCACGAATACCAAGATGCCGCCCAGGGACAAGCTGCCACCTGCGCCAACTCGGGCTGCTTTGAGAGTGCCCATGGATCTCTGAAATCTGAGACCAGGAACGTGGGCTGGTGGGTTTGTTTCCCCGGGCAGAAGCATTTGCAATACCAGGTAGGCCCTCGGCCTTTCGTGTCCGTCTGCCTGCTGGAATTCAGCAAATATCAAGGTGCCGCCCAGGGACAAGCTGCCACCTGTGCCAACTCGGGCTGCTTTGAGAGTGCCCATGGAGCTCTGCAAACTGAGACCAGGAACGTGGAGTGGTGAGTCTTGTTTTCCCGGGTTGAATCATTTGTCATTACCAGGTAGGGCCTTGTTCCTCAGGGGCTGGCTGCCTGCTGGATTTCCACGAATATCAAGATGCCGCCCAGGGACAAGCTGCCACCTGTGCCAACTCAGGCTGCTTTGAGAGTGCCCAATGAGCTCTGCAAACTGAGACCAGGAACGTGGGCTGGTGGGTTTTGTCTCCTTGGGCAGAAGCCTTTTTCAGTATAAGGTAGGCCCTCGCCCCTTCGGGTCCGTCTGCCGGCTGCATTTCCACGAATATCAAGATTCCGCCCAGGGACAAGCTGCCACCTGTGCCAACTCGGGCTGCTTTGAGCGTGCCCATGGAGCTCTGCAAACTGAGACCAGGAACGTGGGTTGGTGGTTTTTTTTTTCCGAGGCAGAAGATTTTCTCTGTACCAGGTAGGGCCTTGTTCCTCAGGGGCCGTGTGCCTGCTGGATTTCCACGAATATGAAGATGCAGTCCAGGGACAAGCTGCCACCTGTGCCAACTCGGGCTGCTTTGAGCGTGCCACATGGAGCTCTGCAAACTGAGACCAGGAACGTGGGCTGGTAGGTTTTTTTTCGCACGGGCAGAAGCATTTGCAGTGCTAGGTAGTACCTCTGCACATCGCGGGGTGGTCCGCTGGATTTCCACGAATAACAAGATGCTGCGCAGGGACAAGCTGCCACCCGTGCCAACTCGTGCTGCTTTGAGAGTGCCCACGGAGCTCTGAAAACTGAGACCAGGAACGTGGGCTGGTGAGTTTTGTTTTCCCGCGCAGAAGCATTTGCTATACCAGGTAGGGCCCTCGGCCTCACGCGTCATTCTGCCTGCTGGAATTCAGCGAATATCAAGGTGCCGCCCAGGGACAAGCTGCCACCTGTGCCAACTCGAGCTGCTTTGGGAGTGCCCATGGAGCTCTGCAAACTGAGACCAGGAACGTGGGGTGGTGGGTTTTGTTTTCCCGGGCAGAAGCATTTGTCAGTACCAGGTAGACCCTTGTTCCATCAGCGGCCATCTGCCAGCTGGATTTCCACGAATATCAAGATGCTGCCCAGGGACAAGCTGCCACCTGTGCCAACTCGGGCTGCTTTGAGAGTGCCCATCGAGCTCTGTGCAAACTGAGACCAGGAATGTGGGGTGGCGGGTTTTTTTTCCCTGGGCAGAAGCCTTTTTCAATACCAGGTAGGCGCCTGTCCCTTATGGTTAGTCTGCCTGCTGGATTTCCACGAATATCAAGGTGCCGCCCAGGGACAAGCTGCCACCTGTGCCAACTCGGGCTGCTTTGAGCGTGCCCATGAAGCTCTGCAAACTGAGACCAGGAACGTGGGCTGGTGGGTTTTGTATTCCGAGGCAGAAGATTTTCTCAGTACCAGGTAGGTCCTTGTTCCTCAGGGGCCGTGTGCCTGCTGTATTTCCACGAATCTGAAGATGCCGTCCAGGGACAAGGTGCCACCTGTGCCAACTCGGGCTGCTTTGAGCGTGCCCATGGAGCTCTGCAAACTGAGACCAGTGAGAAGCATTTGCAGTGCCAGGTAGTCTCGCTCGCGGCCGGTTTGTTTCCACGAATAACCTGTTCAGGGAGAAGGTGCCAGCGCCAAGGGCTGCTTTGAGAGTGCCCATGGAGCTCTGCAAACTGAGACAGGAACGTAGGCAGAAGACCTCTATACCAGGTAGGGCCTTGTTCCTCTCGCGTCCGTCTGCCAGCTAGATTTCCACGAATATCAAGATGCCGCCCAGGGACAAGCTGCCACCTGCGCCAACTCAGGCTGCTTTGAGAGTACCCACGGAGCTCTGAAGACTGAGACCAGGAACGTGGGCTGGTGGGTTTGTTTCCCCGGGCAGAAGCATTTGCAATACCAGGTAGGCCCTCGGCCTTTCGCGTCCGTCTGCCTGCTGGAATTCAGCAAATATCAAGGTGCCGCCCAGGGACAAGCTGCCACCTGTGCCAACTCGGGCTTCTTTGAGAGTGCCCATGGAGCTCTGCAAACTGAGACCAGGGACGTGGAGTGGTGAGTTTTGTTTTCCCGGGCAGAAGCCTTTGTCTTTACCAGGTAGGGCCTTGTTCCTCACGGGCCGGCTGCCTGCTGGATTTCCACGAATATCAAGATGCCGCCCAGGGACAAGCTGCCACCTGTGCCAACTCAGGCTGCTTTGAGAGTGCCCATCGTTCTCTGCAAACTGAGACCAGGAATGTGGGGTGGCGGGTTTTGTTTCCCCGGGCAGAAGCATTTGCAGTACCAGGTAGGCCCTCGGCCTATCGCGGCCGCTTCTCCGCTCGATTTCCACGAATATCAAGATGCCGCCCAGGGACAAGCTGCCACCCGTGCCAACTCGCGCTGCTTTGAGAGTTCCCATGGGGTCTGCAAACTGATACCAGGAATGTGTGGTGGTGGGTTTTGTTTTCCGAGGCAGAAGACTTTCTCTGTACCAGGTAGGGTCTTGTTCCTCACGGGCATTCTGCCTTCCGGATTTCCACGAATCGGATCAGATGCCGCCAGGGACAAGCTGCCCCACTGTGCCAACTCAGGCTGCTTTGAGAGTGCCCATGGAGCACTGCAAACTGAGACCAGGTACGTGCGGTACCAGCTCGGACCATCGCGGCCGGTTTTTTTTGAATCTGAAGATGCCCGGGACAGAAGCTGCTTTGTCAGTAAACTGAGACAGGTAGGGAAGCCTTGTTCCAGGTAGGGGCAGCTGCCTGCTGGATTTCCACGAATATCAAGATGCCGCCCATGGACAAGCTGCCACCCGTGCAAACTCGGGCAGCTTTCAGAGTTCCCACGGAGCTCTGCAAACTGAGACCAGGAATTCCGGATTGTGGGATTTGTTTTCGCGGGCTGAAGCATTTGCAGTACCAGGTAGGGCCTCGGACCATCGCGGCCGGTTGTCCTGCTGGATTTCCATGAATATGAAGATGCCGCCCAGGGACAAGCTGCCACCTGGTGCCAACTCAGGCTGCTTTGAGAGTGCCCATGAAGCTCTGCAAACTGAGAACAGGATACGTGGGGCTGGTGGGTTTTGTTTCCCTAGGACGAAGCCATTTTCAATGCCAGGTAAGTCCCTCGGCCCATTGTGGCCAGTGCCTGCTGGATTTCCACGAATACTAAAGATGCCGCCCAGGGACAAGCTGCCACCTGTGCCAACTCGGGCTGCTTTGAGAGTGCTCATGGAGCTCTGCAAACTGAGACCAGGAACGTGGGCTGGTGGGTTTTGTTTTCCGAGGCAGAAGACTTTCTCTATAACAGGTAGGGCCTTGTTCCTCACTGGCCGGCTGCCTGCTGGATTTCCACGAATCTGAAGATGCCGCCCAGGGACAAGCTGCCACCTGTGCCAACTCGGGCTGCTTTGAGAGTGCCCATGGAACTCTGCAAACTGAGACCAAAAACGTGGGCGTGTGGGTTTTGTTTTCCCGGGCAGAAGCATTTTCAGTGCCAGGTAGTCCCTCGGCCCATCGCGGCCGGTGGTCTTCTGGATTTCCACGAATACCAAGATGCCGCCCAGGGACAAGCTGCCACCTGCGCCAACTCGGGCTGCTTTGAGAGTGCCCATGGAGCTCTGCAAACTGAGACCAGGAACGTGGGCTGGTGGGTTTTGTTTTCCGAGGCAGAAGACTTTCTCTATACCAGGTAGGGCCCTGCTCCTCACGGGCCGGCTGCCTGCTGGATTTCCACGAATCTGAAGATGCCGCCCAGGGACAAGGTGCCACCTGTGCCAACTCGGGCTGCTTTGAGCGTGCCCATGGAGCTCTGCAAACTGAGACCAGGAACGTGGGCTGGTGGGTTTTGTTTCCCCGGACAGAAGCATTTGCAGTGCCAGGTAGTCCCTCGGACCATCACGGCCGGTGGTCCGCTGTATTTCCACGAATACCAACATGCCTGCCCAGGGACAAGCTGCCACCTGCGCCAACTCGGGCTGCTTTGAGAGTGCCCATGGAACTCTGCAAACTGAGACCAGGAACGTGGGCTGGTGGGTTTTTTTTCCCCGGGCAGAAGCCTTTGTCAGTACCAGGTAGGGCCTTGTTCCTTAGGGGCAGGCTGCCTGCTGGATTTCCACGAATATCAAGATGCCGCCCATGGACAAGCTGCCACCCGTGCCAACTCGGGCAGCTTTGAGAGTTCCCACAGAGCTCTGCAAACTGAAACCAGGAACGTGGGCTGGTGGGTTTTGTTTTCCGAGGCAGAAGACTTTCTCTATACCAGGTAGGGCCTTGTTCCTCAGGGGCCGGCTGCCTGCTGGATTTCCAGGAATCTGAAGATGCCGCCCAGGGACAAGTTGCCACCTGTGCCAACTCGGGCTGCTTTGAGCGTAACCATGGAGCTCTGCAAACTGAGACCAGGAACGTGGGCGTGTGGGTTTTGTTTCCCCGGACAGAAGCATATGCAGTGCCAGGTAGTCCCTCGGACCATCACGGCCGGTGGTCCGCTGTATTTCCACGAATACCAAGATGTTCCCTGGGGACAAGCTGCCACCTGTGCCAACTCGGGCTGCTTTGAGCGTGCCCATGGAGCTCTGCAAACTGAGACCAGGAACGTGGGCTGGTGGGTTTTGTTTTCCGAGGCAGAAGACTTTCTCTATACCAGGAAGGGCCTTGTTCCTCACAGGCCAGCTGCCTGCTGGATTTCCACGAATCTGAAGACGCCGCCCAGGGACAAGGCTGCCACCTGTGCCAAGTCGAGCTGCTTTGAGAGTGCCCATGGAGCTCTGCAAACTGAGACCAGGAACGTGTACTGGTGCGTTTTTCTCCTAGGGCAGAAGCCTTAGTCATTACAGGTAGGCCCTCGGCCGTTCGGTTCCGTCTGCCAGCTGGATTTCCACGAATACCAAGATGCCGCCCAGGGACAAGCTGCCACCCGCGCCAACTTGGGCTGCTTTGAGAGTGCCCATGGAGCTCTGAAAACTGAGACCAGGAACGTGGGCTGGTGGGTTTGTTTCCCCGGGCAGAAGCATTTTCAGTGCCAGGTAGTCCCTCGGCCTTTCGCGGCCGGTGGTCTTCTGGATTTCAACAAATATCAAGGTGCCCCCCAGGGACAAGCTGCCACCTGTGCCTACTCGGGCTGCTTTGAGAGTGCCCATGGAGCTCTGCAAACTGAGACCAGGAACGTGTACTGGTGGGTTTTTTCTCCTTGGGCAGAAGCCTTTGTCAGTACCAGGTAGGCCCACGGCCTTTCGGGTCCGTCTGCCATCTGGATTTCCACGAATACCAAGATGCCGCCCAGGGACAAGCTGCCACCTGCGCCAACTCGGGCTGCTTTGAGAGTGCCCATGGAGCTCTGCAAACTGAGACGAGGAATGTGTGGTGACGGGTTTTGTTTCCCCGGGCGGAAGCATTTGCAGTACCAGGTAGGCCCTCGGCCTATCACGGCCGCGTGTCCGCTCGATTTCCACGAATCTGAAGATGCCGCCCAGGGACAAGGTGCCACCTGGGCCAACTCGGGCTGCTTTGGGAGTGCCCATGGAGCTCTGCAAACTGAGACCAGGAACGTGGAGTGGTAGGTTTTGTTTTCCCGGGCAGAAGCCTTTGTCAGTACCAGGTAGGGCCTTGTTCCTCAGGGGCCATCTGCCAGCTGGATTTCCACGAATATCAAGATGCCGCCCAGGCACAAGCTGCCACCTGTGCCAACTCAGGCTGCTTTGAGAGTGCCCATCGTTCTCTGCAAACTGAGACCAGGAATGTGGGGTGGCGGGTTTTTTTCCCTGGGCAGAAGCCTTTTTCAGTATAAGGTAGGCCCCTGTCCCTTATGGTTAGGCTGCCTGCTGGATTTCCACGAATATCAAGGTGCCGCCCAGGGACAAGCTGCCACCTGTGCCAACTCGGGCTGCTTTGAGCGTGCCCATGGAGCTCTGTAAACTGAGACAGGAACGTGGGCTGGTGGGTTTTGTTTTCCGAGGCAGAAGATTTTCTCTGTACCAGGTAGGGCCTTGTTCCTCAGGGGCCGTGTGCCTGCTGGATTTCCACGAATCTGAAGATGCCGTCCAGGGACAAGCTGCCACCTGTGCCAACTCGGGCTGCTTTGAGCGTGCCCATGGAGCTCTGCAAACTGAGACCAAAAACGTGGGCTGGTGGGTTTTGTTTCCCCGGGCTGAAGCATTTGCAGTGCCAGGTAGTCCCTCGGCCCATCGCGGCCGGTGGTCCGCTGGATTTCCACGAATAACAAGATGCTGCCCAGGGACAAGCTGCCACCTGCGCCAACTCGGGCTGCTTTGAGAGTGCCCATGGAGCTCTGCAAACTGAGACCAGGAACGTGGGCTGGTGGGTTTTGTTTTCCGAGGCAGAAGACGTTCTCTATACCAGGTAGGGCCTTGTTCCTCTCGCGCCGTCTGCCAGCTAGATTTCCACGAATACCAAGATGCCGCCCAGGGACAAGCTGCCACCTGCGCCAACTCAGGCTGCTTTGAGAGTACCCACGGAGCTCTGAAGACTGAGACCAGGAACGTGGGCTGGTGGGTTTGTTTCCCCGGGCAGAAGCATTTGCAATACCAGGTAGGCCCTCGGCCTTTCGCGTCCGTCTGCCTGCTGGAATTCAGCAAATATCAAGGTGCCGCCCAGGGACAAGCTGCCACCTGTGCCAACTCGGGCTTCTTTGAGAGTGCCCATGGAGCTCTGCAAACTGAGACCAGGGACGTGGAGTGGTGAGTTTTGTTTTCCCGGGCAGAAGCCTTTGTCTTTACCAGGTAGGGCCTTGTTCCTCACGGGCCGGCTGCCTGCTGGATTTCCACGAATATCAAGATGCCGCCCAGGGACAAGCTGCCACCTGTGCCAACTCAGGCTGCTTTGAGAGTGCCCATCGTTCTCTGCAAACTGAGACCAGGAATGTGGGGGTGGCGGGGTTTTGTTTCCCCGGGCAGAAGCATTTGCAGTACCAGGTAGGCCCTCGGCCTATCGCGGCCGCTTCTCCGCTCGATTTCCACGAATATCAAGATGCCGCCCAGGGACAAGCTGCCACCCGTGCCAACTCGCGCTGCTTTGAGAGTTCCCATGGGGTCTGCAAACTGATACCAGGAATGTGTGGTGGTGGGTTTTGTTTTCCGAGGCAGAAGACTTTCTCTGTACCAGGTAGGGCCTTGTTCCTCACGGGCATTCTGCCTTCCGGATTTCCACGAATCGGAAGATGCCGCCCAGGGACAAGCTGCCACCTGTGCCAACTCAGGCTGCTTTGAGAGTGCCCATGGAGCACTGCAAACTGAGACCAGGTACGTGCGGTGCTGGGTTTTTTTTCCCCGGGCAGAAGCCTTTGTCAGTACCAGGTAGGGCCTTGTTCCTTAGGGGCAGGCTGCCTGCTGGATTTCCACGAATATCAAGATGCCGCCCATGGACAAGCTGCCACCCGTGCCAACTCGGGCCGCTTTGAGAGTTCCCACAGAGCTCTGCAAACTGAGACCAGGAATTCCGGGTTGTGGGATTTGTTACCGCGGGCTGAAGCATTTGCAGTACCAGGTAGGCCCTCGGACCATCGCGGCCGGTTGTCCGCTGGATTTCCACGAATCTGAAGATGCCGCCCAGGGACAAGCTGCCACCTGGGCCAACTCAGGCTGCTTTGAGAGTGCCCATGAAGCTCTGCAAACTGAGACCAGGAACGTGGGCTGGTGGGTTTTGTTTCCCTAGGACGAAGCCATTGTCAATACCAGGTAAGCCCTCGGCCTTTTGTGGCCAGCTGCCTGCTGGATTTCCACGAATCTAAAGATGCCGCCCAGGGACAAGCTGCCACCTGTGCCAACTTGGGCTGCTTTGAGAGTGCCCATGGAGCTCTGCAACCTGAGACCAGGAACGTGGGCTGGTGGGTTTTGTTTTCCCGGGCAGAAGCCTTTGTCAGTACCAGGTAGGGCCTTGTTCCTCAGGGGCCATCTGCCAGCTGGATTTCCACGAATACCAAGATGCCGCCCAGGGACAAGCTGCCACCTGCGCCAACTCGGGCTGCTTTGAGAGTGCCCATGGAGCTCTGCAAACTGAGACCAGGAACGTGGGCTGGTGGGTTTTGTTTTCCGAGGCAGAAGACTTTCTCTATACCAGGTAGGGGCCTTGCTCCTCACGGGCCGGCTGCCTGCTGGATTTCCACGAATCTGAAGATGCCGCCCAGGGACAAGGTGCCACCTGTGCCAACTCAGGCTGCTTTGAGCGTGCCCATGGAGCTCTGCAAACTGAGACCAGGAACGTGGGCTGGTGGGTTTTGTTTCCCCGGACAGAAGCATTTGCAGTGCCAGGTAGTCCCCTCGGACCATCACGGCCGGTGGGTCCGCTGTATTTCCACGAATACCAACATGCTGCCCAGGGACAAGCTGCCACCTGCGCCAACTCAGGGCTGCTTTGAGAGTGCCCATGGAACTCTGCAAACTGAGACCAGGAACGTGGGCTGGTGGGTTTTTTTTCCCCGGGCAGAAGCCTTTGTCAGTACCAGGTAGGGCCTTGTTCCTTAGGGGCAGGCTGCCTGCTGGATTTCCACGAATATCAAGATGCCGCCCATGGACAAGCTGCCACCCGTGCCAACTCGGGCAGCTTTGAGAGTTCCCACAGAGCTCTGCAAACTGAAACCAGGAACGTGGGCTGGTGGGTTTTGTTTTCCGAGGCAGAAGACTTTCTCTATACCAGGTAGGGCCTTGCTCCTCACGGGCCGGCTGCCTGCTGGATTTCCAGGAATCTGAAGATGCCGCCCAGGGACAAGTTGCCACCTGTGCCAACTCGGGCTGCTTTGAGCGTGCCCATGGAGCTCTGCAAACTGAGACCAGGAACGTGGGCTGGTGGGTTTTGTTTCCCCGGACAGAAGCATTTGCAGTGCCAGGTAGTCCCTCGGACCATCACGGCCGGTGGTCCGCTGTATTTCCACGAATACCAAGATGTTCCCTGGGGACAAGCTGCCACCTGTGCCAACTCGGGCTGCTTTGAGCGTGCCCATGGAGCTCTGCAAACTGAGACCAGGAACGTGGGCTGGTGGGTTTTGTTTTCCGAGGCAGAAGTCTTTCTCTATACCAGGAAGGGCCTTGTTCCTCACAGGCCAGCTGCCTGCTGGATTTCCACGAATCTGAAGACGCCGCCCAGGGACAAGCTGCCACCTGTGCCAAGTCGAGCTGCTTTGAGAGTGCCCATGGAGCTCTGCAAACTGAGACCAGGAACGTGTACTGGTGCGTTTTTCTCCTAGGGCAGAAGCCTTAGTCATTACCAGGTAGGCCCTCGGCCTTTCGGTTCCGTCTGCCAGCTGGATTTCCACGAATACCAAGATGCCGCCCAGGGACAAGCTGCCACCCGCGCCAACTTGGGCTGCTTTGAGAGTGCCCATGGAGCTCTGAAAACTGAGACCAGGAACGTGGGCTGGTGGGTTTGTTTCCCCGGGGCAGAAGCATTTTCAGTGCCAGGTAGTCCCTCGGCCTTTCGCGGCCGGTGGTCTTCTGGATTTCAACAAATATCAAGGTGCCCCCCAGGGACAAGCTGCCACCTGTGCCTACTCGGGCTGCTTTGAGAGTGCCCATGGAGCTCTGCAAACTGAGACCAGGAACGTGTACTGGTGGGTTTTTTCTCCTTGGGCAGAAGCCTTTGTCAGTACCAGGTAGGCCCACGGCCTTTCGGGTCCGTCTGCCATCTGGATTTCCACGAATACCAAGATGCCGCCCAGGGACAAGCTGCCACCTGCGCCAACTCGGGCTGCTTTGAGAGTGCCCATGGAGCTCTGCAAACTGAGACGAGGAATGTGTGGTGACGGGTTTTGTTTCCCCCGGGCGGAAGCATTTGCAGTACCAGGTAGGCCCTCGGCCTATCACGGCCGCTTGTCCGCTCGATTTCCACGAATCTGAAGATGCCGCCCAGGGACAAGGTGCCACCTGGGCCAACTCGGGCTGCTTTGGGAGTGCCCATGGAGCTCTGCAAACTGAGACCAGGAACGTGGAGTGGTAGGTTTTGTTTTCCCGGGCAGAAGCCTTTGTCAGTACCAGGTAGGGCCTTGTTCCTCAGGGGCCATCTGCCAGCTGGATTTCCACGAATATCAAGATGCCGCCCAGGGACAAGCTGCCACCTGTGCCAACTCAGGCTGCTTTGAGAGTGCCCATCGTTCTCTGCAAACTGAGACCAGGAATGTGGGGGTGGCGGGTTTTTTTCCCTGGGCAGAAGCCTTTTTCAGTATAAGGTAGGCCCCTGTCCCTTATGGTTAGGCTGCCTGCTGGATTTCCACGAATATCAAGGTGCCGCCCAGGGACAAGCTGCCACCTGTGCCAACTCGGGCTGCTTTGAGCGTGCCCATGGAGCTCTGTAAACTGAGACCAGGAACGTGGGCTGGTGGGTTTTGTTTTCCGAGGCAGAAGATTTTCTCTGTACCAGGTAGGGCCTTGTTCCTCAGGGGCCGTGTGCCTGCTGGATTTCCACGAATCTGAAGATGCCGTCCAGGGACAAGCTGCCACCTGTGCCAACTCGGGCTGCTTTGAGCGTGCCCATGGAGCTCTGCAAACTGAGACCAAAAACGTGGGCTGGTGGGTTTTGTTTCCCCGGGCTGAAGCATTTGCAGTGCCAGGTAGTCCCTCGGCCCATCGCGGCCGGTGGTCCGCTGGATTTCCACGAATAACAAGATGCTGCCCAGGGACAAGGTGCCACCTGCGCCAACTCGGGCTGCTTTGAGAGTGCCCATGGAGCTCTGCAAACTGAGACCAGGAACGTGGGCTGGTGGGTTTTGTTTTCCGAGGCAGAAGACGTTCTCTATACCAGGTAGGGCCTTGTTCCTCTCGCGCCGTCTGCCAGCTAGATTTCCACGAATACCAAGATGCCGCCCAGGGACAAGCTGCCACCTGCGCCAACTCAGGCTGCTTTGAGAGTACCCACGGAGCTCTGAAGACTGAGACCAGGAACGTGGGCTGGTGGGTTTGTTTCCCCGGGCAGAAGCATTTGCAATACCAGGTAGTCCCTCGGCCTTTCGCGTCCGTCTGCCTGCTGGAATTCAGCAAATATCAAGGTGCCGCCCAGGGACAAGCTGCCACCTGTGCCAACTCGGGCTTCTTTGAGAGTGCCCATGGAGCTCTGCAAACTGAGACCAGGGACGTGGAGTGGTGAGTTTTGTTTTCCCGGGTAGAAGCCTGTGTCTTTACCAGGTAGGGCCTTGTTCCTCACGGGCCGGCTGCCTGCTGGATTTCCACGAATATCAAGATGCCGCCCAGGGACAAGCTGCCACCTGTGCCAACTCAGGCTGCTTTGAGAGTGCCCATCGTTCTCTGCAAACTGAGACCAGGAATGTGGGGGTGGCGGGTTTTGTTTCCCCGGGCAGAAGCATTTGCAGTACCAGGTAGGCCCTCGGCCTATCGCGGCCGCTTCTCCGCTCGATTTCCACGAATATCAAGATGCCGCCCAGGGACAAGCTGCCACCCGTGCCAACTCGCGCTGCTTTGAGAGTTCCCATGGGGTCTGCAAACTGATACCAGGAATGTGTGGTGGTGGGTTTTGTTTTCCGAGGCAGAAGACTTTCTCTGTACCAGGTAGGGCCTTGTTCCTCACGGGCATTCTGCCTTCCGGATTTCCACGAATCGGAAGATGCCGCCCAGGGACAAGCTGCCACCTGTGCCAACTCAGGCTGCTTTGAGAGTGCCCATGGAGCACTGCAAACTGAGACCAGGTACGTGCGGTGCTGGGTTTTTTTTCCCCGGGCAGAAGCCTTTGTCAGTACCAGGTAGGGCCTTGTTCCTTAGGGGCAGGCTGCCTGCTGGATTTCCACGAATATCAAGATGCCGCCCATGGACAAGCTGCCACCCGTGCCAACTCGGGCCGCTTTGAGAGTTCCCACAGAGCTCTGCAAACTGAGACCAGGAATTCCGGGTTGTGGGATTTGTTACCGCGGGCTGAAGCATTTGCAGTACCAGGTAGGCCCTCGGACCATCGCGGCCGGTTGTCCGCTGGATTTCCACGAATCTGAAGATGCCGCCCAGGGACAAGCTGCCACCTGGGCCAACTCAGGCTGCTTTGAGAGTGCCCATGAAGCTCTGCAAACTGAGACCAGGAACGTGGGCTGGTGGGTTTTGTTTCCCTAGGACGAAGCCATTGTCAATACCAGGTAAGCCCTCGGCCTTTTGTGGCCAGCTGCCTGCTGGATTTCCACGAATCTAAAGATGCCGCCCAGGGACAAGCTGCCACCTGTGCCAACTTGGGCTGCTTTGAGAGTGCCCATGGAGCTCTGCAACCTGAGACCAGGAACGTGGGCTGGTGGGTTTTGTTTTTCCCGGGCAGAAGCCTTTGTCAGTACCAGGTAGGGCCTTGTTCCTCAGGGGCCATCTGCCAGCTGGATTTCCACGAATACCAAGATGCCGCCCAGGGACAAGCTGCCACCTGCGCCAACTCGGGCTGCTTTGAGAGTGCCCATGGAGCTCTGCAAACTGAGACCAGGAACGTGGGCTGGTGGGATTTGTTTTCCGAGGCAGAAGACTTTCTCTATACCAGGTAGGGCCTTGCTCCTCACGGGCCGGCTGCCTGCTGGATTTCCACGAATCTGAAGATGCCGCCCAGGGACAAGGTGCCACCTGTGCCAACTCGGGCTGCTTTGAGCGTGCCCATGGAGCTCTGCAAACTGAGACCAGGAACGTGGGCTGGTGGGTTTTGTTTCCCCGGACAGAAGCATTTGCAGTGCCAGGTAGTCCCTCGGACCATCACGGCCGGTGGTCCGCTGTATTTCCACGAATACCAACATGCTGCCCAGGGACAAGCTGCCACCTGCGCCAACTCGGGCTGCTTTGAGAGTGCCCATGGAACTCTGCAAACTGAGACCAGGAACGTGGGCTGGTGGGTTTTTTTTCCCCGGGCAGAAGCCTTTGTCAGTACCAGGTAGGGCCTTGTTCCTTAGGGGCAGGCTGCCTGCTGGATTTCCACGAATATCAAGATGCCGCCCATGGACAAGCTGCCACCCGTGCCAACTCGGGCAGCTTTGAGAGTTCCCACAGAGCTCTGCAAACTGAAACCAGGAACGTGGGCTGGTGGGTTTTGTTTTCCGAGGCAGAAGACTTTCTCTATACCAGGTAGGGCCTTGCTCCTCACGGGCCGGCTGCCTGCTGGATTTCCAGGAATCTGAAGATGCCGCCCAGGGACAAGTTGCCACCTGTGCCAACTCGGGCTGCTTTGAGCGTGCCCATGGAGCTCTGCAAACTGAGACCAGGAACGTGGGCTGGTGGGTTTTGTTTCCCCGGACAGAAGCATTTGCAGTGCCAGGTAGTCCCTCGGACCATCACGGCCGGTGGTCCGCTGTATTTCCACGAATACCAAGATGTTCCCTGGGGACAAGCTGCCACCTGTGCCAACTCGGGCTGCTTTGAGCGTGCCCATGGAGCTCTGCAAACTGAGACCAGGAACGTGGGCTGGTGGGTTTTGTTTTCCGAGGCAGAAGTCTTTCTCTATACCAGGAAGGGCCTTGTTCCTCACAGGCCAGCTGCCTGCTGGATTTCCACGAATCTGAAGACGCCGCCCAGGGACAAGCTGCCACCTGTGCCAAGTCGAGCTGCTTTGAGAGTGCCCATGGAGCTCTGCAAACTGAGACCAGGAACGTGTACTGGTGCGTTTTTCTCCTAGGGCAGAAGCCTTAGTCATTACCAGGTAGGCCCTCGGCCTTTCGGTTCCGTCTGCCAGCTGGATTTCCACGAATACCAAGATGCCGCCCAGGGACAAGCTGCCACCCGCGCCAACTTGGGCTGCTTTGAGAGTGCCCATGGAGCTCTGAAAACTGAGACCGGGAACGTGGGCTGGTGGGTTTGTTTCCCCGGGCAGAAGCATTTTCAGTGCCAGGTAGTCCCTCGGCCTTTCGCGGCCGGTGGTCTTCTGGATTTTCAACAAATATCAAGGTGCCCCCCAGGGACAAGCTGCCACCTGTGCCTACTCGGGCTGCTTTGAGAGTGCCCATGGAGCTCTGCAAACTGAGACCAGGAACGTGTACTGGTGGGGTTTTTCTCCTTGGGCAGAAGCCTTTGTCAGTACCAGGTAGGCCCACGGCCTTTCGGGTCCGTCTGCCATCTGGATTTCCACGAATACCAAGATGCCGCCCAGGGACAAGCTGCCACCTGCGCCAACTCGGGCTGCTTTGAGAGTGCCCATGGAGCTCTGCAAACTGAGACGAGGAATGTGTGGTGACGGGTTTTGTTTCCCCGGGCGGAAGCATTTGCAGTACCAGGTAGGCCCTCGGCCTATCACGGCCGCTTGTCCGCTCGATTTCCACGAATCTGAAGATGCCGCCCAGGGACAAGGTGCCACCTGGGCCAACTCGGGCTGCTTTGGGAGTGCCCATGGAGCTCTGCAAACTGAGACCAGGAACGTGGAGTGGTAGGTTTTGTTTTCCCGGGCAGAAGCCTTTGTCAGTACCAGGTAGGGCCTTGTTCCTCAGGGGCCATCTGCCAGCTGGATTTCCACGAATATCAAGATGCCACCCAGGCACAAGCTGCCACCTGTGCCAACTCAGGCTGCTTTGAGAGTGCCCATCGTTCTCTGCAAACTGAGACCAGGAATGTGGGGTGGCGGGTTTTTTTTCCCTGGGCAGAAGCCTTTTTCAGTATAAGGTAGGCCCCTGTCCCTTATGGTTAGGCTGCCTGCTGGATTTCCACGAATATCAAGGTGCCGCCCAGGGACAAGCTGCCACCTGTGCCAACTCGGGCTGCTTTGAGCGTGCCCATGGAGCTCTGTAAACTGAGACCAGGAACGTGGGCTGGTGGGTTTTGTTTTCCGAGGCAGAAGATTTTCTCTGTACCAGGTAGGGCCTTGTTCCTCAGGGGCCGTGTGCCTGCTGGATTTCCACGAATCTGAAGATGCCGTCCAGGGACAAGCTGCCACCTGTGCCAACTCGGGCTGCTTTGAGCGTGCCCATGGAGCTCTGCAAACTGAGACCAAAAAACGTGGGCTGGTGGGTTTTGTTTCCCCGGGCTGAAGCATTTGCAGTGCCAGGTAGTCCCTCGGCCCATCGCGGCCGGTGGTCCGCTGGATTTCCACGAATAACAAGATGCTGCCCAGGGACAAGCTGCCACCTGCGCCAACTCGGGCTGCTTTGAGAGTGCCCATGGAGCTCTGCAAACTGAGACCAGGAACGTGGGCTGGTGGGTTTTGTTTTCCGAGGCAGAAGACGTTCTCTATACCAGGTAGGGCCTTGTTCCTCTCGCGCCGTCTGCCAGCTAGATTTCCACGAATACCAAGATGCCGCCCAGGGACAAGCTGCCACCTGCGCCAACTCAGGCTGCTTTGAGAGTACCCACGGAGCTCTGAAGACTGAGACCAGGAACGTGGGCTGGTGGGTTTGTTTCCCCGGGCAGAAGCATTTGCAATACCAGGTAGGCCCTCGGCCTTTCGCGTCCGTCTGCCTGCTGGAATTCAGCAAATATCAAGGTGCCGCCCAGGGACAAGCTGCCACCTGTGCCAACTCGGGCTTCTTTGAGAGTGCCCATGGAGCTCTGCAAACTGAGACCAGGGACGTGGAGTGGTGAGTTTTGTTTTCCCGGGCAGAAGCCTTTGTCTTTACCAGGTAGGGCCTTGTTCCTCACGGCCGGCTGCCTGCTGGATTTCCACGAATATCAAGATGCCGCCCAGGGACAAGCTGCCACCTGTGCCAACTCAGGCTGCTTTGAGAGTGCCCATCGTTCTCTGCAAACTGAGACCAGGAATGTGGGGTGGCGGGTTTTGTTTCCCCGGGCAGAAGCATTTGCAGTACCAGGTAGGCCCTCGGCCTATCGCGGGCCGCTTCTCCGCTCGATTTCCACGAATATCAAGATGCCGCCCAGGGACAAGCTGCCACCCGTGCCAACTCGCGCTGCTTTGAGAGTTCCCATGGGGTCTGCAAACTGATACCAGGAATGTGTGGTGGTGGGTTTTGTTTTCCGAGGCAGAAGACTTTCTCTGTACCAGGTAGGGCCTTGTTCCTCACGGGCATTCTGCCTTCCAGATTTCCACGAATCGGAAGATGCCGCCCAGGGACAAGCTGCCACCTGTGCCAACTCAGGCTGCTTTGAGAGTGCCCATGGAGCACTGCAAACTGAGACCAGGTACGTGCGGTGCTGGGTTTTTTTTTCCCCGGGCAGAAGCCTTTGTCAGTACCAGGTAGGGCCTTGTTCCTTAGGGGCCGGCTGCCTGCTGGATTTCCACGAATATCAAGATGCCGCCCATGGACAAGCTGCCACCCGTGCCAACTCGGGCAGCTTTCAGAGTTCCCACAGAGCTCTGCAAACTGAGACCAGGAATTCCGGATTGTGGGATTTGTTACCGCGGGCTGAAGCATTTGCAGTACCAGGTAGGCCCTCGGACCATCGCGGCCGGTTGTCCGCTGGATTTCCACGAATCTGAAGATGCCGCCCAGGGACAAGCTGCCACCTGGGCCAACTCAGGCTGCTTTGAGAGTGCCCATGAAGCTCTGCAAACTGAGACCAGGAACGTGGGCTGGTGGGTTTTGTTTCCCTAGGACGAAGCCATTGTCAATACCAGGTAAGCCCTCGGCCTTTTGTGGCCAGCTGCCTGCTGGATTTCCACGAATCTAAAGATGCCGCCCAGGGACAAGCTGCCACCTGTGCCAACTCGGGCTGCTTTGAGAGTGCTCATGGAGCTCTGCAAACTGAGACCAGGAACGTGGGCTGGTGGGTTTTGTTTTCCGAGGCAGAAGACTTTCTCTATACCAGGTAGGGCCTTGTTCCTCACTGGTCGGCTGCCTGCTGGATTTCCACGAATCTGAAGATGCCGCCCAGGGACAAGCTGCCACCTGTGCCAACTCGGGCTGCTTTGAGAGTGCCCATGGAACTCTGCAAACTGAGACCAAAAACGTGGGCGTGTGGGTTTTGTTTTCCCGGGCAGAAGCATTTTCAGTGCCAGGTAGTCCCTCGGCCCATCGCGGCCGGTGGTCTTCTGGATTTCCACGAATACCAAGATGCCGCCCAGGGACAAGCTGCCACCTGCGCCAACTCGGGCTGCTTTGAGAGTGCCCATGGAGCTCTGCAAACTGAGACCAGGAACGTGGGCTGGTGGGTTTTGTTTTCCGAGGCAGAAGACTTTCTCTATACCAGGTAGGGCCTTGCTCCTCACGGGCCGGCTGCCTGCTGGATTTCCACGAATCTGAAGATGCCGCCCAGGGACAAGGTGCCACCTGTGCCAACTCGGGCTGCTTTGAGCGTGCCCATGGAGCTCTGCAAACTGAGACCAGGAACGTGGGCTGGTGGGTTTTGTTTCCCCGGACAGAAGCATTTGCAGTGCCAGGTAGTCCCTCGGACCATCACGGCCGGTGGTCCGCTGTATTTCCACGAATACCAACATGCTGCCCAGGGACAAGCTGCCACCTGCGCCAACTCGGGCTGCTTTGAGAGTGCCCATGGAACTCTGCAAACTGAGACCAGGAACGTGGGCTGGTGGGTTTTTTTTTCCCCGGGCAGAAGCCTTTGTCAGTACCAGGTAGGGCCTTGTTCCTTAGGGGCAGGCTGCCTGCTGGATTTCCACGAATATCAAGATGCCGCCCATGGACAAGCTGCCACCCGTGCCAACTCGGGCAGCTTTGAGAGTTCCCACAGAGCTCTGCAAACTGAAACCAGGAACGTGGGCTGGTGGGTTTTGTTTTCCGAGGCAGAAGACTTTCTCTATACCAGGTAGGGCCTTGCTCCTCACGGGCCGGCTGCCTGCTGGATTTCCAGGAATCTGAAGATGCCGCCCAGGGACAAGTTGCCACCTGTGCCAACTCGGGCTGCTTTGAGCGTGCCCATGGAGCTCTGCAAACTGAGACCAGGAACGTGGGCTGGTGGGTTTTGTTTCCCCGGACAGAAGCATTTGCAGTGCCAGGTAGTCCCTCGGACCATCACGGCCGGTGGTCCGCTGTATTTCCACGAATACCAAGATGTTCCCTGGGGACAAGCTGCCACCTGTGCCAACTCGGGCTGCTTTGAGCGTGCCCATGGAGCTCTGCAAACTGAGACCAGGAACGTGGGCTGGTGGGTTTTGTTTTCCGAGGCAGAAGACTTTCTCTATACCAGGAAGGGCCTTGTTCCTCACAGGCCAGCTGCCTGCTGGATTTCCACGAATCTGAAGACGCCGCCCAGGGACAAGCTGCCACCTGTGCCAAGTCGAGCTGCTTTGAGAGTGCCCATGGAGCTCTGCAAACTGAGACCAGGAACGTGTACTGGTGCGTTTTTCTCCTAGGGCAGAAGCCTTAGTCATTACCAGGTAGGCCCTCGGCCTTTCGGTTCCGTCTGCCAGCTGGATTTCCACGAATACCAAGATGCCGCCCAGGGACAAGCTGCCACCCGCGCCAACTTGGGCTGCTTTGAGAGTGCCCATGGAGCTCTGAAAACTGAGACCAGGAACGTGGGCTGGTGGGTTTGTTTCCCCGGGCAGAAGCATTTTCAGTGCCAGGTAGTCCCTCGGCCTTTCGCGGCCGGTGGTCTTCTGGATTTCAACAAATATCAAGGTGCCCCCCAGGGACAAGCTGCCACCTGTGCCTACTCGGGCTGCTTTGAGAGTGCCCATGGAGCTCTGCAAACTGAGACCAGGAACGTGTACTGGTGGGTTTTTTCTCCTTGGGCAGAAGCCTTTGTCAGTACCAGGTAGGCCCACGGCCTTTCGGGTCCGTCTGCCATCTGGATTTCCACGAATACCAAGATGCCGCCCAGGGACAAGCTGCCACCTGCGCCAACTCGGGCTGCTTTGAGAGTGCCCATGGAGCTCTGCAAACTGAGACGAGGAATGTGTGGTGACGGGTTTTGTTTCCCCGGGCGGAAGCATTTGCAGTACCAGGTAGGCCCTCGGCCTATCACGGCCGCTTGTCCGCTCGATTTCCACGAATCTGAAGATGCCGCCCAGGGACAAGGTGCCACCTGTGCCAACTCGGGCTGCTTTGGGAGTGCCCATGGAGCTCTGCAAACTGAGACCAGGAACGTGGAGTGGTAGGTTTTGTTTTCCCGGGCAGAAGCCTTTGTCAGTACCAGGTAGGGCCTTGTTCCTCAGGGGCCATCTGCCAGCTGGATTTCCACGAATATCAAGATGCCGCCCAGGCACAAGCTGCCACCTGTGCCAACTCAGGCTGCTTTGAGAGTGCCCATCGTTCTCTGCAAACTGAGACCAGGAATGTGGGGTGGCGGGTTTTTTTCCCTGGGCAGAAGCCTTTTTCAGTATAAGGTAGGCCCCTGTCCCTTATGGTTAGGCTGCCTGCTGGATTTCCACGAATATCAAGGTGCCGCCCAGGGACAAGCTGCCACCTGTGCCAACTCGGGCTGCTTTGAGCGTGCCCATGGAGCTCTGTAAACTGAGACCAGGAACGTGGGCTGGTGGGTTTTGTTTTCCGAGGCAGAAGATTTTCTCTGTACCAGGTAGGGCCTTGTTCCTCAGGGGCCGTGTGCCTGCTGGATTTCCACGAATCTGAAGATGCCGTCCAGGGACAAGCTGCCACCTGTGCCAACTCGGGCTGCTTTGAGCGTGCCCATGGAGCTCTGCAAACTGAGACCAAAAACGTGGGCTGGTGGGTTTTGTTTCCCCGGGCTGAAGCATTTGCAGTGCCAGGTAGTCCCTCGGCCCATCGCGGCCGGTGGTCCGCTGGATTTCCACGAATAACAAGATGCTGCCCAGGGACAAGGTGCCACCTGCGCCAACTCGGGCTGCTTTGAGAGTGCCCATGGAGCTCTGCAAACTGAGACCAGGAACGTCGGCTGGTGGGTTTTGTTTTCCGAGGCAGAAGACGTTCTCTATACCAGGTAGGGCCTTGTTCCTCTCGCGCCGTCTGCCAGCTAGATTTCCACGAATACCAAGATGCCGCCCAGGGACAAGCTGCCACCTGCGCCAACTCAGGCTGCTTTGAGAGTACCCACGGAGCTCTGAAGACTGAGACCAGGAACGTGGGCTGGTGGGTTTGTTTCCCCGGGCAGAAGCATTTGCAATACCAGGTAGGCCCTCGGCCTATCGCGGCCGCTTCTCCGCTCGATTTCCACGAATATCAAGATGCCGCCCAGGGACAAGCTGCCACCCGTGCCAACTCGCGCTGCTTTGAGAGTTCCCATGGGGTCTGCAAACTGATACCAGGAATGTGTGGTGGTGGGTTTTGTTTTCCGAGGCAGAAGACTTTCTCTGTACCAGGTAGGGCCTTGTTCCTCACGGGCATTCTGCCTTCCGGATTTCCACGAATCGGAAGATGCCGCCCAGGGACAAGCTGCCACCTGTGCCAACTCAGGCTGCTTTGAGAGTGCCCATGGAGCACTGCAAACTGAGACCAGGTACGTGCGGTGCTGGGTTTTTTTTCCCCGGGCAGAAGCCTTTGTCAGTACCAGGTAGGGCCTTGTTCCTTAGGGGCAGGCTGCCTGCTGGATTTCCACGAATATCAAGATGCCGCCCATGGACAAGCTGCCACCCGTGCCAACTCGGGCAGCTTTCAGAGTTCCCACAGAGCTCTGCAAACTGAGACCAGGAATTCCGGATTGTGGGATTTGTTACCGCGGGCTGAAGCATTTGCAGTACCAGGTAGGCCCTCGGACCATCGCGGCCGGTTGTCCGCTGGATTTCCACGAATCTGAAGATGCCGCCCAGGGACAAGCTGCCACCTGGGCCAACTCAGGCTGCTTTGAGAGTGCCCATGAAGCTCTGCAAACTGAGACCAGGAACGTGGGCTGGTGGGTTTTGTTTCCCTAGGACGAAGCCATTGTCAATACCAGGTAAGCCCTCGGCCTTTTGTGGCCAGCTGCCTGCTGGATTTCCACGAATCTAAAGATGCCGCCCAGGGACAAGCTGCCACCTGTGCCAACTCGGGCTGCTTTGAGAGTGCTCATGGAGCTCTGCAAACTGAGACCAGGAACGTGGGCTGGTGGGTTTTGTTTTCCGAGGCAGAAGACTTTCTCTATACCAGGTAGGGCCTTGTTCCTCACTGGTCGGCTGCCTGCTGGATTTCCACGAATCTGAAGATGCCGCCCAGGGACAAGCTGCCACCTGTGCCAACTCGGGCTGCTTTGAGAGTGCCCATGGAACTCTGCAAACTGAGACCAAAAACGTGGGCGTGTGGGTTTTGTTTTCCCGGGCAGAAGCATTTTCAGTGCCAGGTAGTCCCTCGGCCCATCGCGGCCGGTGGTCTTCTGGATTTCCACGAATACCAAGATGCCGCCCAGGGACAAGCTGCCACCTGCGCCAACTCGGGCTGCTTTGAGAGTGCCCATGGAGCTCTGCAAACTGAGACCAGGAACGTGGGCTGGTGGGTTTTGTTTTCCGAGGCAGAAGACTTTCTCTATACCAGGTAGGGCCTTGCTCCTCACGGGCCGGCTGCCTGCTGGATTTCCACGAATCTGAAGATGCCGCCCAGGGACAAGGTGCCACCTGTGCCAACTCGGGCTGCTTTGAGCGTGCCCATGGAGCTCTGCAAACTGAGACCAGGAACGTGGGCTGGTGGGTTTTGTTTCCCCGGACAGAAGCATTTGCAGTGCCAGGTAGTCCCTCGGACCATCACGGCCGGTGGTCCGCTGTATTTCCACGAATACCAACATGCTGCCCAGGGACAAGCTGCCACCTGCGCCAACTCGGGCTGCTTTGAGAGTGCCCATGGAACTCTGCAAACTGAGACCAGGAACGTGGGCTGGTGGGTTTTTTTTCCCCGGGCAGAAGCCTTTGTCAGTACCAGGTAGGGCCTTGTTCCTTAGGGGCAGGCTGCCTGCTGGATTTCCACGAATATCAAGATGCCGCCCATGGACAAGCTGCCACCCGTGCCAACTCGGGCAGCTTTGAGAGTTCCCACAGAGCTCTGCAAACTGAAACCAGGAACGTGGGCTGGTGGGTTTTGTTTTCCGAGGCAGAAGACTTTCTCTATACCAGG